>NC_066520.1:21553330-21808330 GCF_024679095.1 Eriocheir sinensis | reverse complement strand
AGGTTAGGGAGGTAGGGTCCCCGCCTCCTTTACTTTACCTCTTCCTTCTCTCCTCTCCCTCCTCCTCCTCCTCATCCCTCCTACCTTCCTTCCTTCCCTCCCAGGTATTATTCCCGGTGTCATGTCGTCGGCAGGCGGTCGAGCGCGCAACCTTTGTTTTTCTGGACGTTCTTGGCGTTCATGCACACACCACAGCTGATCACTTTGGGGCGATTCGTTCCGTAAAATATCTCTGTCGCGTCGCTTACTCGCTCCAAGACTAAAGGGATTGGCTGAGGCGAGAGGGAAGATGAGATAAGGGAAAGGAGTTAGAGAGGGATAGAAGGGAGGAAGGGAAATGGTTATGGCGAAAGGGAAGATGGGAGAGAAGGAGTTAAAGAGGGATAGAAGGGAGGAAGGGGAAAGGTTATGACGTAAGGGAAAACGGGGAAAAGGGAAAGACAGAGAGAGGGATGGAGGGGATAAGAGTCATTGATTAGGATGAAAAAGAAGATGGGATAAAGAAAAAGAGGGAGAGGGATGAGGATGAACTGAACGGGTTGATGGGAATAGAAAGAACGGGGAAAGGGAAGGAGTAGAGAGATGGACGAGAGGAGAGGAAGGGAGTGTTGAAGGGTGTGATGAAGGGGAAAGGGATGGTTTAGAAGACATTAGATGGTGTGTAAGGGGAGGAAAGGAAGGGGTGAAGGAAGGGGAAGGGAGGTGAAGGGAAGGAGAGATAGAGGAAAGGGAAATGGAGCGAAAAAAGGGATTGAGAGAGAAAGGTGATATATGTGACCCCCAATCTCTCAAAACCTTATTTTTTTCCTGGATTTTCTCTAATGAATGGTCACTGTCCACTCTCTCTCTCTCTCTCTCTCTCTCTCTCTCTCTCTCTCTCTCTCTCTCTCTCTCTCTCTCTCTCTCTCTCTCTCTCTCTAATCCTCTCCTCTTCAGACCCCTTTCTCACCCCCCCTCTCCTCCTCCTCCTCCTCCTCTCCCAGGCTGTCATCTCCCTTGGTAGGTCTGCTCGCCTCGGTCTGATACAATCTCCCAGCACCATCATCCTCTACCATTCCTCCTCCTCCTCCTCCTCCTCCTCCTCCTCCTCTCATCATCTGTCCCATCAGCGCCTTCCCAGTTTGCGTGTGTGTGTGTGTGTGTGTGTGTGTGTGTGTGTGTGTGTGTGTGTGTGTGTGTGTGTTTGTGTGTGACTCATAACGTCCCACTCAAAAGATAAGTAAACCAAATAATTGAAGGAAGATGAACAAACATGGAGGAAGAGGAGGAAGAGGAGGAGGAGGAGGAGGAGGAGGAGGCATTAAGGAAAAGTATAAAGACAGAATAAAAACAAAAGAATGAGAGAAAGAAACTACACGAAATAGGGATATAATCATTCTCTCTCTCTCTCTCTCTCTCTCTCTCTCTCTCTCTCTCTCTCTCTCTCTCTCTCTCTCTCTCTCTCTCTCTCTCTCTCTCTCTCTCTCTCTCTCTCTCTCTCTCTCTCTCCCCCCCCCTCTCACCCTCTCCCTCCCTCTCTCTCTCCCTTGCTCTGTTTTGCTCTCTCTATATTCATCGCCATTAGGAATCATTAGCGTCCAAATTATGGGTTATTATATTTAGTGAAGTGTTAACTGGTGTGAGGCGATTGGGGCTTCAAAAAAAGTGTTCCTCGCTTATAAAGTGAACTGCACCGCTGAACAATCTTGGCGGCGGCGCGTAATGAAGATATCGGGGAATCTATCTGTAAGGTGTGT
The DNA here is from genome assembly GCF_024679095.1 of Eriocheir sinensis. Taxonomy (NCBI): domain Eukaryota; kingdom Metazoa; phylum Arthropoda; class Malacostraca; order Decapoda; family Varunidae; genus Eriocheir; species Eriocheir sinensis. The sequence continues at coordinate 21,806,594 of NC_066520.1, read as the reverse complement.
GTGTGTGTGTGTGTGTGTGTGTGTGTGTGTGTGTGTGTGTGTGTGTGTGTGTGTGTAGTTTGTTTCCGACCGTAAGTTCCATGCTATGTAAAGAATTGTATAGATGCACTTTATAGAACTCACATATTTTGGGTCAATAAAATATCTATCTATCTGTCTATCTATTTATATGTGTATCTATGTTTCTATCTATCTATCTATCTCTATCTATCTATCTATCTATCTATCTATCTATCTATCTGTCTATCTATTTATAAGTGTATCTATGCTTCTGTCTATCTTTCTTTCTTTTTATTCTTTTTTTCTATCTATCTATCCCTGTGTGTGTGCGTGTGTGTGTTCCGGGTCATCTTAAGCACCTCTCCTCGCCTCTGTTAGCGGGGGAGGCTTGAGCACCGTCACCCGGGTTCGAAGTGGGAGCCCGCGTTAAGCTGCTCCTCCAGGCCCCGTCCACCCCTCCGCCGCCGCCAGACTCACTCGTAATGGCTTCGACTGACAACAATAAGGAGGGCCAATTGTCTCGTCTCCCCCACCCCCCTCGTCTTCCTCCTCCTCCTCCTCCTCCTTCTTCGTCTTCTCTTCCGTCTTTTCTTTTCCCTCTATTTTTTGCTTCCTAAAGTCTATTTTGTGATTTTTTTTTTATATATTTTTTTGTTGTCAGTCTTTTCTGTGTGTCTGTGTTTCTTTCGTTCTCAGGTTTTCTTTTCTTTTTTTTTTACTTTTTTATATATATTTTAATGTCTCCCTTTCTTAGTCTCTCATCATCCACATCCTCCTTTCTGTTTCTCCTCCTCCTCCTCCTCCTCCTCCTCTTCATCCTCTTTATCACGCTCTTGTATATCTCTTTATTTTCTTTTTACTTCCACCAACTCTTTTTACATTTTTTAGTAGTGTTTGAAGGTTGATCGCACACACACACACACACACACACACACACACACACACACACACACACACACACACAGAAATCTCATTAAAATAGGTTCTTCTCTCTCTCTCTCTCTCTCTCTCTCTCTCTCTCTCTCTCTCTCTCTCTCTCTCTCTCTCTCTCTCTCTCTCTCTCTCTCTCTCTCTCTCTCTCTCTCTCTCTCTCTCTCTCTCTCTCATTATATCATCTACTTCCTTCATTGATTCCTCTCTCATTCTCCCTCTTTCTCCTCCTCCATTTTCATCATATTCTTTTTTTTTATTGATTTTGATATTTTTCTCTCAAACGTATATTCCCTTTCTCCTCCTCCTCCTCCTCCTCCTTCTTCTCTTCCTCGTCTTTCTCCTACTCTAATGGTCGTTTCTTATTCACTTCGTTTTTTCTTGATTTCGATAATTTTCTCTCTAATTTTCTTCTTTTCCTCCTACAACCTAGTCCTCCTCCTCCTCTTCCTCTTACTGTCCTCTTTTCCTTCTAGTGACCTTCTCCTCCTCCTTCTACTCCTTCTTCGTTCCTTAATCTCTTCGTTTTTTCATGATTTCGATAATTTTCTGTAACCCTCCTTCTCCTTCAACCTCGTCCCCCTCCTCCTACTACTGTCCTTCTCCTTCTCCTTCTCTTATCGCTGTCTCCTAAATCCTTCGGCGTTTTGCCCCCCCGAGAAAGGCGACACCGGGCTCACTGCAGTATTCCAATAGCGTTCTAGAGTTCACAGCTTTGGCGAATTCTTAGTAAGACATCCTCGCTTAATCTTTGGCCTTTAATTTGCGTCCTGTAATCTCTCTTGTTCCCCCGCGATGCCCAAAAAGAAGAGAAAAAAGAATAGCCACAAGAAGTCACTCATTATCTTTGCATGTCGAGGCTTTGACTGCGGTTGGTTGGGTCTCCTCTTGTCTTTTTCTTTTTTGGGCTTTTTCCTTGGGGGGTGGATTTTTAAGTGCCCCGGTTGACACGTTTTTAATATGCAGAAATTAATTTACGTAGACCGCGAGGAAATTCATTTATAGTTGATGCTTTGTGGGTTGTGTGGATGTGTGTGTAGATACTGGTTGAGAGATTGGGAGAGATTGAGAAGGAGGAGGAGGAAGAGGAGGGAGATGAAGACGAAGGGGAGGAGGAAAATGAAGAGGAGAAAGAAGAGGAAGGGGGTGAGGAAAATGAAGAAGAGGTTGAAGATGGGGAAGAAGAAAATGAGAAGAGGAAGATGAGGAAGAGGAGGGAAATGAGAATGATAAAATGAAGATCAACATATCGAAAGAATGGGAAAATACAGTAACAGGGAGGAGGAGACAGAGGAGGAGGAAGAGGAGAAGAAAAAGAAGAAGGAGAAGAGGAAGAGGAGGGAAAGGAGAAAAATTAGAAGATATACATAACAAAAGAATGGGAGAAATGCAGCAACAGGGAGGAGACAGAGAAGGAGGAGGAGGAGGAGGAGGAGGAGGAGGAGGAGGAAAGATGAGATACGGGAGTCAAGGCGGTGTGGTGTCGGATAAGAAAGCGAGCGTTGGTAACAAGACAGGAACAAGGACTGAGATAGCGGACGAGGCGAGGTCGGGACAGTGAGAAGTCAGGAGGAGGAGAAGGAGGAGGAGGAGGAGTCAGAAGAAGAAGAAGAAGAAGAAGAAGAAGGACACCATCGGATCATCAAGCTACTATTTAAGGACACTCACGGACACGGACAAGAAAACGGAGGTGGACATACGAAAATAGAGGCACTTGAATACACTCCTTTCTTTCCCTTTCCCCCTGTCCCTCCTCCTCCTCCTCTTCCTCGGACATGAATGGAGAAAGTAAGGAAGACGCCATCACCTCCTCGTCTTCCTCCTTCTCCTCCTCCTCCAACTCCTACACCGCCTTCTTCTTATCCTCCTCCTCCTCCTCCTCCTCCTTTCGCACCTTTCCCCGGTCACATCCAGCTCAGAGGGACATGGTGTGGGCTGCGTGTCCTCAATGCCGCTGACCGATGCCCAGATAACCCCTTACGCTCGGCCTCCTTCCCTCTCCCGTGCCTGGCTAGCAGTTATCTGGACATGCCAGCGTGTCCTCTATCTCACCATGTCCAACCCGGCTACCACGCTGCAGCCGCCTCCGCCCGACCCCCGAACCTCGCAAAAACTGGAGTACCATGAGGCCGACGGTGCGGGGAGCTTACTTGTCACTCGGGCTTGTGGTGAGAGAGGGAGAGAGGGATATGATGGAGGGAAGAGAGCTTTGGTGGGTGGGTGAGTAAGGTGATGAATGGATTTGTAAGCGGGAGAGTTTCTGGACGAGGAGAAATGATAGGAGAGAAAGGAGGTAAGGAAAAGAGGGAGGGAAGGAGGGAGGGAGGGAGGACAAGACGTATGGAGGGGAAGGAAGGTGGAAGGGAAAATCTCTCTCTCTCTTACGTGTGTGTGTGTGTGTGTGTGTGTGTGTGTGTGTGTGTGTGTGTGTGTGTGTGTGTGTGTGTGTGTGGACATATTCGTAACCTTGCATAAAAAAAAATAAACAAACCCACTGGAAATAATGTAAATCCTGTTGGTGTTGATGGTGATGGTGGTGGTGCATGGTAGTGGTAGTGGTGGTGATGGAGGTCCCTGGTCGTGGTGGTGGAGGTGACTGGTGGAGGTGCGGGGGTGGTGAAGGGTTGTGGCGGTGGGTTAGTGGCGCGAAGGCAGGTATGGGACTGATTAAAGGGTGGGAAGAGGAACCTGGTCAGGGACGGACGTGGGGGCATGGGTGATTATGGGTGGTGGTGGTGGTGGTGGTGGTGGGTTTAGGGTGCGGGCTGGAGCCAGGGCTGGAGGAGGAGGAGGAGGAGGAGGTAGGGAGGAAGAGCAGGTGGGTTAGGTTGGGTTAGGAGGAGGTGAGTGGACGAGAGTGTGTGTGTGTGTGTGTGTGTGAGAGAGAGAGAGAGGGAGGGAGACCAACAGACCGACACGATACCCAGCGATAAAAATCATATGTGACACTCCAGAAATACCGTCCATAAATGGTCTCTGGAGGTAGCCAAGGTCATTCTCCTCCTTCCTTCCTTCCCTTTCCTCCCTCCTTCCTTCCTCTCCTCCTCTCTCTCCCCTTTTTTTTCGTCCCTTTCCTCCTCCTATCCTTTCCTCATCCCTTCCCTTCTGTTTCCTCTCTACTTGCTCTCTTCTCTCTCCCGTTTTTTCTACCCTTTCTTTCTTCCATCCTATCCTTCCTCCCTGCCATCCTTCTCATCCTTTCCCCTTACCTCCCCATTCTCTCCCCTTCCTTCCCCATCCTCTCCCCTCCCTTTGAATCCCTTCTTTCCTTTCATTTCTGCCTCTTTTTCTTCTTCTTTCATTTCTTCCCATTCCTCCTTCCCTTCCATCCTCTCACCTTGCCCTTCTCTTTCCTTCCTTCCATCCTCCTCATCCTCTCTACTTCCCTCCCTTTCCAGTCCTCCTTCCTGCCCTTCCTCTCCGCGGCAGGACTGACCCACACTTCTTTGACATTAACCTGGCTAGAGGAATGAGGAGAGGCTGCGTTGGGTGTCAGGTGAGCGAGGGTTGCATAGCGTATCTTTAACTTTGAGTAGAATGACCGATAGAAAGAATAGATGGCGGGAAGGGTAATCGGTGAGTGGAGTTTGATTTTGTTTTTGGTTGTATTGGAAACGCTATGAGAGGCAGAGAGTGAGAGTCGAGTACAGGGTTTGATTCGATGTTTTGGTGATGATCTTGAAGTATATACGTAAGAGTTTAATGAATGTCGTATCTTAGCTTCTACTTATGCGTAAGATATCGTTTCTGAATGCAATGAAAACAGGAAAATAGAAGAAAACGAAGACAAGGATAAGTGATGATCAGGAGGCATATTAGACAAGACAAATAGATTGATAGATAGAAAGAAGGAGAGAAAGCACGTGACTAAAAGAGAAATCAAAAGAAAACATAAAAGGAAAAGATTGTGATGGAGAAGGATGAAGGGAGAGAAGGAGAGAAAAGAGAAGAGAAGAAGAGAGAAAGCACGTGAATAAGAGAGAGATAAAAAAAAGAATGGAAGGAAGGAAGGAGAGAAAATAGACCCACCCCCCACACTCACACACAGAAACACCCCTCCCACCCACCCCCACACACCTTCCCTTCTCACCCCACACACACCTTCCCTTCCTTTCCCATCCCATCCATACCAACGCACTCTTCCGCTAAACCCCCCTCGCCCCCACCCGCCCCCCGCCACCAGAGGCTTCAGTAAAATGCTTAACGACTTTTCCCTTTCTCTGCCCGGGCCTGTATATAATGCCATGCCCTGAGAGACACATTTCCACGGCCATTTGAACAATTACGACCATTACGACAGCGCCAGTGTGTACCTGTGCCCTGCCCTCCCTGTAATGACGGTGGTCTGTTTATAATATTATACCTACTCCTGCCGCCGCTGCCTCCTCGTCCTCGTCCTCGTCCTCTCCTCTCCGTTTCCTTTTCCTCCTTCTTCTCTTGTCCCCGCCTTGCTTCCTTTCCTTCGTTTCCTTTTCATCCTCCTCCTCCTCCTCCTTCTTCTCTTGTCCTCCTCTTTCTCCTCTTTCTCGTTCGCTAACTTTTTCAACTTCTATTTCTGATACTCATTCTTTTCCTCCTCCTTCTCCTCCTCTCCTTCGTTTCCTCCTCCTCCTCCTCCTCCTTCTCTTGTCCTCTCCTTCCTCCTCCATCTCGTTCGCTAACTATTTCAACTTCTATTTCTGTTACTCATTATTTTCCTCCTCCTCCTCTCCTTCGTTTCGTTTTCTTCCTCCTCCTCCTCTTCCTTCTTTTACTCCTCCTTCTTCTTCTTTTCTACCTTTTCCTCCTCCTCCTCTTCCTCCTCATTCACCTTTACTTCCGGTTAGCAGGTGAGAACACACACACACACACACACACACACACACACACACACACACACACACACACACACACACACACACGCACACACAGGGCACAGGTGAGGTAGGTAGGTAGAGAGGGAAGGCCTGACGGATGGAGGAGGAAGAAGAGGAGAGGAGGAGGAGGAGGAGGAGGAGGAGGAGGGATACATTGGGTACAGGTTGTTAAGGTAGACAGGTAGAGAGAGACCCCGACAGACAGACAGACAGACAGACAGACAGACGGACGGACGGACGGAGGGGACCAGGTGGAGCATTTTACGACAATGTACAGACAAAATTGATTTCCTGGCTCTGACTTTCATTATCTTTCCTTTCTCACAGCTCTCTTGTTTTCTCTCTCTCTCTCTCTCTCTCTCTCTCTCTCTCTCTCTCTCTCTCTCTCTCTCTCTCTCTCTCTCTCTCTCTCTCTCTCTCTCTCTCTCTCTCTCTCTCTCTCTCTCTCTCTCTCTCTCTCTCTCTCTCTCTCTCTCTCTCTCTCGCCCTCTCTCTCTCGCCCTCTCTCTCTCTCTCGCGCCAGGAAAAAGAAATTGTGATAAATCTTGACTGAGCAAACATTATCAAACCCTCGCTCGGTGTTTTAGACATACTCCTTTATTCCTTCCTTCCTTCCTTCCTTCCTTCCCTCTCCGGTTTCTTTCTTCTCTTCCTTCTCTATCAAGTATACTGTCTTTCTTTACGCCGTTGTCCTCTCTGTTTCTTTTTTCCTCTGTCTGTTTCATCTTTTTACAGTTATTTCGTGGTTCCTTTTCTCCCTCTTGTCTTCTTTGGGGTTCTTGCTTCCTTCTATCTTCTTATTCTCGCTGTTTTCTTCTCTCTCTTTTTCTCTGTCTGTTTCATCTTTTTACCGTTATTTCGTGGTTCTTTTCTCCCTCTTGTCTTCTTCGGGGTTCTTGCTTCCTTCTACCTTCTTATTTTCGCCGTTTTCTTCTCTCTCTTTTTCTCTCTCTGTTTCATCTTTTTACCGTCATTTCATCGTTCCTTACCCTCTCTTGTCTTCTTTGCCTCTCCATCTTCTTCTGTCTTCTTTCTTTCTCGTTTCTCTTTTTTTCTCCTTTCCGTTATTTCATCTTCTCTATCTTCTTCATTTTCATCTTTTCTCTCCTTTTCCTCCTCTCCGCTATTTCACTTTTCCTTTCCCTCTCGTCTCTCTTCCCTATCCATCTATAGCTCATCCCTTCTATTCTATTCCCTTCCAAACCTCGCTGCCTACCTATTTATATACCTATCTTACCTACCTAGCTGCCTGCCTGCCTGCCTGCCTGCCTCTCCACCCGCCTGTTCCCTCGACTGTGGCTGTATATTTCCGTCTGTTTTGTGGCATTATAATCGCGTGCTGGCTTGTCTGTCAAGTGGGCTTCCGCGCAGACAGACCGGTGGTTACCTGCGCCCACGACCTGCCGTTCCACCTCCTCCTCCTGCTCCTCCTCCGCCTCTTCCCTCTCCTTCTCCTTCTTCTTCTCAGCCTAGCCTATGTCTGCCCCACGATTCCACACTTGCCTTCCTCCTCCTCTCTCTCTTCCTCTTTCTCTGTGTATTCTTTTTTTATCATCTTTTATCTCCTATCTTCTTTTTCTCCTCCTTTTCATTCCTCTTATTTCCTTGTCAGCTTCATGAACTAACTCCTGCTGCCTCTTCCTCCTTCTCCTCCTCCTCTTCTTCTTCCCCCTCCTCCTCCTGCGTCTTCTTCTTCCTTCTCCTGTCTTCTTCTTTCTCATTTTCCTCCTGATTCGTCTTCTCTTTCTCGTTTTTCACCTTTTTTTATTCTTCTTGTTTCTTTCTTTTTCATCTTTGTCGTCTTCCTTCTACATTTTTTTTATCGTTTTCGTCATCAATTCCTATGTTCTTTTTGTGCTTCTTCTTTATGTTCCTCTTTCTCCTTCTTCTTTTCAGTCTTTTCCTTCGTTTCTCTGTCCTTTCATTCTTTTCCACCTTTTCTTCCTTCTTATTTTTCTCCTCCTCCTCCTCCTCCTCCTCGTCTTAATACATTTTTTTCCTTATCTCTTTCTATTTTCTTTTCATGCTTCTTATCTTTCTCTTTCTCCACCTTCCCCGTCTTCTTTTCCCTCGCCTTCTCCTCCTCCTCCTCCTCCTTCTCCTCTTCCTTCATCTCTTCCGCCTTCCGTCTCTCACCTCCTCATCTTCTCCTTTTCTTTATCTTTCTCGTTACTGTCGTTTTGTTTAGATTCTCACGAGCAACGGAGTCTTTTTTTGTCTTTTATTTCTTTTATTTTATTTTCAACCTCGTCGCTTTCTGCTTCTTCTTCCTCCTCCTCCTTTTTCTTCCTTTTTTTTCTTTCTTTATCTTTATCTTTTAAGTTGTCATCTTTTACGTCATGTTTTCTGTTACCTTTCCTTCGTCACTTATTTTTTTCCTTTTCTTTTGACTCCACGATCTTCACCTCCTCCTCCTCTTCCTCCTCCTCCTCCTGGTCATTTCCATCATCGGCATTATGATTAACATGTCGTCTTAGGGTCTTCATAGTAAAATAATGAAATGCGTAGACGGGCAAAAGACACAGACCACGAAATATTCAACTAAAAGAAGTAATATAAATAGAAAGAATAAGATAGATAAATTGTTACACGCATATGCTTCTCGACAAAAGAAAAAAAAAGTAAATAAGTATAAAAAATCCGGCCTTCTAATATATTTTTTTTGTCAGAATCACTTTACGTAACCTTCAGAGACTTGTAGCACTATTAATGAAAGGGAGAGAAGAAGAAGGAGAAGGAGGAGAATTAAGGGAAAGTGAAGGAAAATTAGAAGAGAAAGTGTGGATGAAGAAAAACTGTAAACAAACCTCAAGCCGCTTCAGACTGTAATAGCAGACTCTCTTCTTGCCAGCAAACCCCCAAGCTAAACCTACACTCAATGATAGTAGTGACCTTATCTGCTCCCGATGAGGCGGATGAAAGGAAGGAAGGAAGAAAAAGGCATCCACTAATTCCCCTTTCAATAACATACTTTCTTTCTCTATTTTTTTTATGCCGTATTTTTTCACTAACGAAGAAAATTTATATGTTGGATTTTGCTCTACCTCATCACCGCGCCTGAGACTCCCCATCACTCCACTTTTTCGCCACTCCACCACTCCATCTGAAATTCTCCCTATACTACTCCTATAATCGCATTCCACTACTCCACTGCTTTGTCTATATATAAATCGCTTACTCCGTTTCGCCTTCCGATAACTCCTACTCCTGGACTTCACTTCTTCGTCATGTTCTTTCTATTTTAAATCCATTAATTCGTTTATCCCACTGATAACTATTACTTCTACTCCTTACTTCTCTTCCCCTCCTTTTCCTTCATTACTCCGCTATATTGCTGATAAATAAATCCTTTTCTACGTTTCTCCCACTGATAACTCCTACTTCTACTCCTTCTTACTTATCTTTCCTTCCTTTTCCTTCCTACTGTCTCACTCCTTTTATTTACTTCATTACTCCGCTACATTGCTTATAAATAAATCCTTTTCTACGTTTCTCCCACTGATAACTCCTACTTCTACTCCTTCTTGCTACCCTTCCCTTCCTACGTTCTCACTCCTTTTGTTTACTTCATTATTGTGCTAAATTGCTTATATACAAATCCAATACTACTTCTACTTCTACAAAATCCAATCCATTACTCCCACTCCTTTTTTTTTTACCTCCCTTCCCTTTCCTTCCCTTCCCGTTCTGCTTTCTCACTCCATCCCTTCACTACTCCGCCAAATTATCTATATACTAAAATCCACTACTCTGTTTCCCTCTCCGATATCTTCTGCTCCCACACCTTCTCCTCTTTATCCCGCGAAAGTTCGCCTCCCTCTCTCTCCGTCATCGCCCCGTCCGCTAATGAGTCTAATCCAGTGTTTATTTACCCCTCGAAGTCAACACACCTGCCTTTCCCGCACCCCTCCGCCCAGGTGTGTTCGCAGGTATGGCAAGGGGAGGGCAACCAGGCGCGCGGTCCCCTTACGTTATATTAATTAAGGCAGACTCACCTCTTTCACCTGTAATTAATACGTTCAGGTCGTTATTGGTTTCAGGTGGGAGGACAAGATGGTTATTAGAATAAAATAATAGGTGTGTGTTATCTTCCTAACCCTCCCTCCCTCTCCTCTTCCCTCCTCTCTCTCTTATCCTCCTCCTCTTCCATCCTTACCCAGCACTCTTCCCTTCCCCTCAATCATGGCTCTTCCCTCCCCCTGTCCCGTTCCTGCCTCTCCAATGTGCCGATCTGAGAGTGAGCCACGGGACTAGACTAACCAGGTGCGGAGGCGGCGGCTGTTGTGTTGCTGTGTCTGGCTCCTTGTCTTGCCTCCTTACTGGGCTACCGAGATGCTGTGCCGTGCTGTGTGTGTGTGTGTGTGTGTGTGTGTGTGTGAGTTTGTTAGAGGCTTTGCTGTGTTGTGATCTGCGCTACGTAGTTTTAAGGTAGAGTTTTGTTAATCGAGTATTTGTGTTGTGGTGTTGAGGAAAATGGTTTAGGTAGAGTGAGAGAGAGAGAGTCAACAGAGAGAGTGCAAGATTTTTCCTCGCCTTGTAAGTAAAAAAGTCAGAGTTAAAAAAAAAGAAAAAAAAGAAAGAAAAAAAAATGCTGCATGTCATCCTTACAGAGAAATAAAAATGTACACATATAGACCGTGTAGCCACAAAAAAAAAAAAAAAAAAAAAGAAAGAAAAAAACTGCATCGCTACCGCCAAGAGTGAGAAAATAATATCGGAAAATGTTTTACCCTGAGAGAGAGAGAGAGAGAGAGAGAGAGAGAGAGAGAGATGGAGACTGACTCACTAATTCACTCTCCAAAATAAAATAAAAAATAACACGAAATAACACAAAAAAAAAAAAATTATATACGATTTTAAGTTTGGGCGCTTGAAGTATACATCACATTCTGGGCTTTAATTTTTCTGGCTTTTCCTCTCAAGCACAGAAGCCTTAAACCTTCTGCTTATCCCTCATCAAAAGCCCGCCCTCTGACGCTCTCGGAAACGGTAAATTAAGTCAACGGGAAATTTTTATCCCTCCAGTATTATGCACATTCTTTTTGGTCTTTTTTTCAGTAGCCTTTCATTAGCTTCCTCCTTCTCCTTCCCCTCCTTCTCCTCCTCCTCTTCCTCTTTCTTCTCATCCTTCTCATTCACGGGGTTTTGTATCAGTGTTCGCCGTGAAAAGTTAGAGCAGTTTTCTTTATTTTTTTTCTTGAGAGCCTCAGTTTTCGGCGTAGAATATTAATTTCGAGCACAGTTATTTCCTCTTTGATCCGCAGACAAGGAATATGTTGTTTTCCCTTACACCGCACATGTAGACGCGCTTGCACTCACGCGCCTACCACGGAAAGACACTCACGCACGCACTCACACGCACGCTGCACGCAATCTTCACTGTTGCCGCTAATGTCCCCTGTTTGTAATTTATGGCCATAGTATTCTTATAGATCGCGTTTGAGAGAGAGCAGTAATGATGATGATAACAATAATAACAATAAGAAGAATAAAAATTAGAACAAGAATAATATTAATCTGATTGTTAATTATAAGTATATTATGATATTAAATAAATATGTTATGATACTAATTACAATTGTTTGCATTTCTGTTATTATAGTTATTATTACTATTCTTGTAATTATAATGTATCTTTATTATTATTATTATTATTATTATTATTATTATTATTATTATTATTATTATTATTATTATTATTATTATTATTATTATTATTGCTGTTGTTTTTGTTGTAATTATCATCATTTTTATATAATTAGTTTTTTGAATTATCACTTTTTATAATGAGTAATACGTCTTTTTTGGTAATTTATTAAGAGGAATAATAAGTTTGATAACGATAACAGCTGCAGGATGACTAGATGTCGAAACCACAGCGGCCGCGACAACCAACACAAAAACACTGCCAACAGGAAGATTAAAAGCGACAATACCACCACCAGCACCATCCTCATTACCATCACAACAACAACAACAACAACAACGGTGTGGTAGATAACTAAGATTTGTCGAAGGAAAACTACTTGAAAATCGAGAATCACGTTTTATATAATTGGGTTTTAAACAAATGAATAAAATAAATAGGTAAACAAGTAAGTGAATTTAATTATGATGAGATGAAATAAAGAAAACCGACAGACATAAATATAGCGAAGAAGGAATTAAAGAAAGCGAAGGAAAGTTAAAAAGAGAATGAAAGAGAGCGGTATTCTCTCCCTCCCTCTTTCCTTACCTTTTCCTTTTTCCTCTTCCATCCCTCCTTCTTTTCCCTCTTCCCTCCCTCCATCCTTCCATCTTTCCCTCCATCCCTCCTTTCCTCCCTCCTCCTTTCCCCTCTTCCATCCCTCCGTACCTCCTTTTCCTCCCTCCCTCCCTTCATCTTTCCATCTTTCCCTCCATCCCTCCCTCCTCCTTTCCCCTCTTCCATCCCTCCGTACCTCCTTTTCCTCCCTCCCTCCCTTCATCTTTCCATCTTTCCCTCCATCCCTCCTTCCCTCCCTCCTCCTTTCCCCTCTTCCATCCCTTCGTACCTCCTTTTTTCCCTCCCTCCCTCCCTCACTCACTCCCTCACGAGACAACACAGAAACAATAACAACAGCAAAACAAAACATCAAAAATAATAAAATAACATAAAATAAACAAAACAACCTTAAACAAACAAAACAAACATAAACAACCCCACAAAAAACAAAACAAAACAGCATACACAAAACGGCTAAAACGGCACCGCGCGAAAACAAGAAATCGCAAGACACCAAGAGCGCCGGGGAGGGAATACGAAGAGGGTTGTGTGCTTGGCTGTGTGGTGACCCGTGTGATTCCAAACAGGACGAAACATTAGATCGGGCATTTGCTTCTCCGCACCCTGCCTCGCCCTGCCTTGCTCTCCCTTCCCTTCCCTTGCCTTGCCTCGCTTGCCTTCCTTTGCCTTGTCTTACCTTGCCTTCCCTTGCCTTCCATTCTCTTCCCTTGCCTTCTTTTCCCTTCCCTTGCCTTGCCTTCCTTTGCCTTGTCTTACCTTGCCTTCCCTTGCCTTCCATTCTCTTCCCTTGCCTTCTTTTCCCTTCCCCTGCCTTGCCTTCCTTTGCCTTGCCTTCCTTTCCATTCCCTTCCCTTCCCTTCCCTTGCCTGATTTCGCCTTCTCTTGCCTTCCCTTCCCTTCCCTTGCATTCCCTTGCCTTGCCTTCCTTTCCCTTCCCTTCCCTTCCCTTCCCTTGCCTGATCTCGCCTTCCCTTCCCTTGCCTTCCCTTCCCTTGCCTTACATTGCCTTGCCTTGCCTTGCCTTGCCTTGCCTTCCCTTCCCTTGCCTCAGTCTCTCGTTCTCTCTTCTCTCATCTTCTCACCTCGGATCTCCTTGCCTTGTCTCCCTTCTTCACTCACTCGTTCTCTCGTCTCCTCATCTCGGATCTCCTATTCTCTCCTTTTTCACTCGCCTCTCTTCTTCTCTCTCCTTCCCGCCGTCTTTTTTTTCCCTCTCTCTCTCTCGTGCTGAGCGTGAGCTTTTGTTTTGTTGAGGTGGAGGAACTGGTAGTGTGTGTTTGTGTGTGTGTGTGTGTGTGTGTGTGTGTGTGTGAGGGAGAGAAGGACGGAGAGGGAGTGGTAGAAGAGGGAGGGAGAGAGATTTCCACATGTTTCCTACCCTTTCTTCTCTCTCTGTATCCGAGTCAAGCAAGCATGTGAAAGCAAAAATCAACACCCGAGTCGAAGGGAAATCTTAATCGCTGGAGAGTAATATTATGACCGGAAAAACTATTACTTCTACAGCTGAGCGGAAAAATACATACACGGACAGCACTCGTCGTAATTGCCGAGAGAAGAAAAAGAGTAAATAAATGAGAAAGCCGAGAGGGGAGGGCGTAAGCTGAGCCTGTTGGGCCGCGGTGGAAGTGGTGTTTCGTGTTGAGCGGCGACAAGCTTGCGGTGAAATCGATGAAGTTGTAAAATCGCTGATAAATCTTTTCCTAGTTTATTCGAAGTAACGCATAATAGAGCTTGGAGATTCAGGGATAAGAGAAAGAAGGACATGGTATCTGATAGAGTATTTGTAAGCGGCGGTGAAATCGATGAAGTTGTAGAATCGCCGATAAATCTCATGGTTGAAGTTTGTTAGAGGCAACGTATATAATAGCTTGGAGAGTGAAGAATACAAGTGAAAAGAAAGCATTTGTTAATCGTTGCAGTAACAAACTTGCGGTGAAATCGATGAAGTTGTATAAATCGCCGATAAATCTCATGGTTGAAGTTTGTTAGAAGCAACGCATAGAAGTGCTTGGAGAGTGAAGAATAGAGGTGAAAAGAAAGCATTTGTTAATCGTTGCAGTAACAAACTTGCGGTGAAATCGATGAAGTTGTATAAATCGCCGATAAATCTCATGGTTGAAGTTTGTTAGAAGCAACGCATAGAAGTGCTTGGAGAGTGAAGAATAGAGGTGAAAAGAAAGCATTTGTTAATCGTTGTAGTAATAAACTTGCGGTGAAATCGATGAAGTTGTGTAAATCGCCGATAAATCTCATGGTTGAAGTTTGTTAGAAGCAACGCATAGAAGTGCTTAAAGAGTGAAGAATAGAGGTGGAAAGAAAGCATTTGTTAATCGTTGTAGTAGGAAAGTTGTGTGTAAATCGATGAAGTTGTAGAATCGCCGATAAATCATTTGCGAGAGGTTTACTTGAGGCAACCTGCAGAAGAGCTTGAAAAGGGAAGAATGGAAGTGACAAGGAAGAATATGTTAAGCGTTGTAGTAGGATCGCTGAAGTTGTTGATTCACGGATAAATCTTTTGATGGAAGTTTATTGAATTTGAAGTATATAGAAGAGAAAGAGGGAAGCACATGGGAAAGAAGGAAATGGCATCCGATATAGTAATTGCAAACTTGTGGTGACTCCGATGAAGTTGTAGGTTAGCAAATGAATCTCTTGGTAGAATCTTATTTGAGGCAACGTGTAGAAGACTTGTATAGTGAAGAACAGAAGGAAAAAAGAGGAAGCGCATGAAAATCGATATAGTATTAGCAAACTGGTGGTGAAATCAATGGTCTTCGTTTACTGAAAAATCCTTCGTAGAGGTTTATTTGAGGCTAAACGCATAGAAGACGATGCAAAGTGAGGAACAGAGGAAAAAATGAACCGCTTGAAAATCGATATAGTATTAGCAAACTGGTGGTGAAATTAATGGTCTTCGTTTGCTGAAAAATCCCTAGTAGAGGTTTATTTAAGGCTAAACGCACAGAAGACGATGTAGAGTGAAGAACAGAGGGAAAAAGGAAGCGCATGACAATCGATAAAGTATTAGCGAACTGGTGGTGAAATTAATGGTCTTCGTTTGTTGAAAAATCCCTAGTAGAGGTTTATTTAAGGCTAAACGCACAGAAGACGATGTAGAGTGAGGAACAGAGGGAAAGAGGAAGCGCATGACAATTGATATAGTATTAGCAAACTGGTTGTGAAATTAATGGTCTTCGTTTGTTGAAAAATCCCTAGTAGAGGTTTATTTAAGGCTAAACGCACAGAAGACGATGTAGAGTGAGGAACAGAGTGAAAGAGGAAGCGCATGAAAATCGATATAGTATTAGCAAACTGGTGGTGAAATCAATGGTCTTCGTTTACTGAAAAATCCTTAGTAGAGGTTTATTTGAGGCTAAACGCATAGAAGACGATGTAGAGTGAAGAACAGAGGAAAAAATGAACCGCTTGAAAATCGATATAGTATTAGCAAACTGGTGGTGAAATTAACGGGTTTCGTTTGTTGAAAAATCCCTAGTAGAGGTTTATTTAAGGCTAAACGCACAGAAGACGATGTAGAGTGAAGAACAGAGGGAAAAAGGAAGCGCATGACAATCGATAAAGTATTAGCGAACTGGTGGTGAAATTAATGGTCTTCGTTTGTTGAAAAATCCTTAGTAGAGGTTTATTTGAGGCTAAACGCACAGAAGACGATGTAGAGTGAAGAACAGAGGAAAAAATGAACCGCTTGAAAATCGATATAGTATTAGCAAACTGGTGGTGAAATTAATGGTATTCGTTTGCTGAAAAATCCCTAGTAGACGTTTATTTGAGGCTAAACGCACAGAAGACGATGTAGAGTGAAGAACAGAGGTTAGAAGCAAGCACATGATAGTCGTTGCAATATTCGTAATCTTGTGAGTGGTTCATTATTACCGACTTATAGACAATGTGAAGAAATAACTCAATAATTTATAAAAAAAACCGCGACATAGCTTTAAGAATCAGTTAATTCGCGTCCATATTTAATTAAGAGTCGATCACAGAGGCTAACAGTAAGGTAAAGTTCGGGGCATAAACTATAGCTGCGCGTGGCCTCAGTGCTCGTCTCCGTCGCATTAAAAGAGAGAGAGAAAAGATACACGGAATAAGGAAGGAAAAATAAGCCGTGACATGGAACCCAACAGCATAGAGGGCGACAAAAACAAAGCGAGCTAGTTGAAAAAAGAAGGGAAAAAAGGGAACGAGAAAAATAGGACTCCCGCTAAGCAACTGAAATACACATATGCTTTGGAGCGCGGATAAAAAATACACCTCAGTTAAACCTTCTTCTCTCGAGTCCACGTTAAGAGAGTAGAGGAGCAGCCATATATAGAAGTAAGCGGCGCACGAGGTTACAAAATACACTTGAGTAGCTAATATTTTTTTACCGGGAATGAGGAAAAAAATAAAAACTAACGAAATCTTGCTTGTATTTCAGGGGGAGAGTGTTATGAGCGCTGAGTGTGTATGTGTATGTGTGTGTGTTAGTGTGTGTGTGGGGTGGTGGTGGTAAGGGACGGAGAGTGAGACGCGGAAACTCTTGAAATACAACGCAAAGTGATGCATACAAACGCCTAAAAATAAAAAATAAAAGGTAATTTTCGAGGGTTTATTATGTTGTTCAAATTTCTTCTTTAAGCTACTCTGGTAAGTTATGAAGGGGACCGAGTGGAGTGTTTGTTGTTCTTATTTTTGGTGTTACTGGCGGTGGTGGTGTGGTGGTTGTATTCGGTGGTGGTGGTGGCTGCTGTGTTATTGTTTTGATATTTTGTTGGTGGTGGTAATGGTGGCGTCGGTGGGGGGTGGTAGTGTTGTTGTTGTTGGTGGTGGTGGTGGAGGAGGTGGTTGTGGCTGCGGCGTTATTGTTTTTGATATTTTGTTGGTGGTGGTAATGGTGGTGTTGGTGGGGGATGGTAGTGTTGCTGTTGTTGGTGGTGGTGGTGGAGGAGGTGGTTGTGGCTGCGGCGTTATTGTTTTTGATATTTTGTTGTTGGTGGTAGTGGTGGTGTTGGTGGGGGGGTGGTAGTGTTGCTGTTGTTTTTGGTGGTGGTGCTGGTGTTGTGCCGTCCCGTCATTGCCCAAGGGAAGCTGTAGGGGACCAAGGTGAGGGTGGTGGCGGTGGTGGTGGGGGTGGTGCCGGAATGAATGGAATTAGGGTGGCCGGGCAGCGGTACCCCCGACGTGGCACCGTTGTGTAAACTGACCGTCAAATTCAATTACCTTGTCGAGGCGTTATGGAGGGCGGCAGGCGGCGGCGCGGCCAGAGGGGCGGCGGCCTCATCTTCCAGCGGCCGATTGAGATGTCCGGCTCGTTTTTATTATTAAGGGCGCCGGTAAAGACACTTAATTCCCGCGGCTAATCACTGCGGGCCAGGCGGGGTGGGCGAGGGGCCGCGCGTGCACCGGATGGATATATTATTAAAAGATCCTATCGCAACGCAGAACCTACGTCGGAAGCCTCAGCGCGTTCCGACGGAGACTATTGACAGATGTTGACGTTATCGCCGGCCGGGAGTGTTAAGCACCCGCGCCCGCCGATAGAGGATAAGAGCGCCGCCTATTGAATATTTCGTTAAGCGATTTTACGGCCGGGTCCTCCTGGGTGTTCTCATGCGGACGCTGCGTTGGGTTAGGTTAAGTTGCGGAGACGAGGGGCGGTGTTCTTTGCGCCATTAAGGAAAAAAGTTGTGTTCTATGTGTGGGAAAAGGAAAAGACGGCCATGGTGACAGCTCAGACGGCAAAGAGGTATTACAATATTTATTTTCACATCCTTGGCAAACATGAGAGCCAGTGAGTGACTTGAGCGACGGACGCCCTACAGGGAGTGGCCGCGGAAGCAAAACCTGATGCAGAAATTGACAGTTCGATGCGTTCACGCTAACCGGATCCATCACTCTCAGTATCGGCAAATTGCGAGGCCTCTGCCGGTTAAGGGATGAGCTTTGGATGAAGTAAATAAACTAGAACGAGTATTTGACGACGCCAACGCCGGAAAGACGCTGTGAAAGGCAGGTTGGCGGACGTAATTTATCGGCCTGCTGCGAAATTCTCATGATGCAGATTACGTAAAAGCTGCTTTCATTCCCGATTTTTCGTGGATGCTTCGTGGAGTTTTCCCCTAAATCCCGCGCGGAGAAAAATACCAACATGGCCGCCACGGATTAATTGAAAGATAACAGAGTATCCCGCCGAGGCGAAGCTTATTACTTGATCAAGCGAACCGAAAATATTCCACGTAACGAGTCTGCAGATTTTTTTTATTTTTATTTAGGGAATCATTAGGAAAGCGTCGGTCTCGGCAGAAGGAGAAAGATTTTGCGGCGGAAACTTTTACCGCTAGAATGGAAACTTGAATGGGAAAAATGAATTCTCGCCGTGGTAAAATATAATCTCGGCTTGTGTTTAAGCGTATAAATGTTTTGGTGTTAAAAATAAAAGTCTAAGTAAGAGGAAATTCGGTCTGGAAACGCGAAAATTTATGGAGGAAATCAGAACAGTTTGGGTTCCGCCGCTTGAGGGGAGAGTTGTGTGCTAACAGTAAACGATAAGACTGGACGACTCACGCCAGCACCACCACAACACCTGAACAGACGCCATCACCACCCTCCAGCACCACCACAACACCTGAACAGACGCCATCACCACCCTCCAGCACCACCACAACACCTGAACAGACGCCATCACCACCCTCCAGCACCGCCATAACACCTGAACAGACGCCATCACCACCCACCCTCCAGCACCACCACAACACCTGAACAGACGCCATCACCACCCTCCAGCACCACCACAACACCTGAACAGACGCCATCACCACCCTCCAGCACCACCACAACACCTGAACAGACGCCATCACCACCCTCCAGCACCACCACAACACCTGAACAGACGCCATCACCACCCTCCAGCACCGCCACAACCCGCAGAACAACACCAAAACCCGCCACATGATAACACCCAAACGCACAACCCCACGGCACACCCTTACCCGCGCCCACACCGCCCTTTTCACCCCTACATTTCCCCACAGCCTCCCCGAACACACCAAAACATCATCCCCCCCCCACACTCACACACAGACGCACACTAGCGCTGCAAAGCACACGCCAACACGTCAACACACGCTAGTGCATTACATAGTGTTTTCTGGTTCCTTTATCCACCACCGCCGCCGCGGGACAGACGCACACTACCGTACAGCCAAAACACATGCACATGGAACAGCACTATACACTGAAGTAAAAATTATCGTCATAACGCGGCGCACACTAACGCCAGGAAGCAACATCACACACACTGCACGCCAGCCACTGCAACACAACGCAACACTCATCACCGGACACGTAAGGCGCGACGCTCACCAGCACACACCAGCGCACACCAACGTTACACGGCGCTGAGCACTTGTCACACGACACATCACACGCCATCACACCGAGGCGCGCGCCGGGGTAAACACCCTCACTGGCACACCAGCACCCCGGCGCAGACTGTTTCAAGAAAGTGCGCATCAAATATTTGAACACACACACGCACCACAGCGCACACAGCAAAAAACAAAACAAAACAAAAAAACATCGCTAAGAGAAGTGCGATAAATACAGCGCAACACACGAATATTGGTTGTTTCATTTGAAATTTCAGCATGTTTTCATATATATATATATATATATATATATATATATATATATATATATATATATATATATATATATATATATATATATATATATATATATATATATATATATATATATATATATATATATATATATATATATATATATATATATATATATATATATATATATATATATATATATATATATATATATATATATATATATATATATATATATATATATATATATATATTTAATCAAAATTACCGTTGATTTATTATAAAACAGATATTTAATGACTGATATAATTTCGAAGGGGAAAATACATTGCTGAATAACAGGCTGGCACCCTGCCCGCCTGGCACGGCTGAAGACAGAAGGGCTTCCTTCATGACTAAAGCATCACCATGAACACAACACAATTAAAAATTAGGGCAGCGCGTCCATGCAGACGAGGCAGCTTATTGCCGCGTGATGATACACTGCATGATTGTCTAGTGAACTTTTTTTTTTTTTCGTATGTCGGCCGCGGCGGCACGGAGGGCCAGGCGGCGGCAGCGGAGGGGGCGGGCGGTGACAGATGGGGGGGCCGGTGGGGGCGGGGCGGGGTGACGCGATGGGCGGTGATGAGGGTGTTACACTCCCCCGCCCCCCTTCTATCCACACACTCCCTCCCCCTCCCCCAACCCCCAACCCCCAACCCCCACCCACAGCCCGCCCCCACCTACACCCCGCCCATCCACCCCACAACTCTCAACGCCGACACACACACACACACACACACACACACACACACACACACAGGGTTCCCCATAATATAGGAATTCATATAATCAATTCAGGTGTTCCAAGGTCAAACATTTGCACATATATTCATTCTGTTGCGAACAAACAATCGGAGACACATGAGGTAAAATACGCTCTTTTAAACTTGCTTCTGTGTGTGTGTGTGTGTGTGTGTGTGTGTGTGTGTGTGTGCTTTCACCCTCGTGTGCAGTTTCAGCCATTATACAAAATATTACCATATTTGTATTCATGTATGTCAAAAATTATCCCATTTTTGAGCTTGAAAATTTCTTTCACTGTCGATTATTTATTTTGACCGGTAAAATATTGAACATTTTGTCTTTCACATAACGGTAGACTTACGGAGCCTCCGCGCCCACTGCCGAAGAAAACCTCAAGAACGATGGCAATGAAATAATGGAAACAATTATGATAATAATAATTATTATTACTGTTATTATTATTATTATTATTATTATTATTATTATTATTATTATTATTATTATTATTATTATTATTATTATTATTACCATAATAATTTTGGCAATAAATATCAGTTATATTTTCATTATTATTATTATTGTTGTTGCTATTATTATTATTATTATTATTATTATTATTATTGGAAGTAGTAGTAGTAGTAGTAGTAGTAGTAGTGGTAGTAGTAGTAGTAGTATTGTTATTACTATTATTTTTTTTAACAACATTGTTTTTGATACCTCATAATATTGATATTGTTATTTTCATAATTATTTTAATTATTATTATCATCATTATTATTATTATTATTATTATTATTATTATTATTATTATTATTATAAATATTATTATCATTATTATTTTGTCATCATTTTCACAATTATAATTACTGTTTTCGTTCATGTCTTTCAGTAACAGTACTATATAAACATTTGCCAATATTTTCTACCAAAAAATATTGTGAACAAATGTATTTAAGAAAATACTGAAGCGACAAGGTGAACGATTAGCCGCTGACCTATCGTTCAGTGTGTGTGTGTGTGTGTGTGTGTGTGTGTGTGTTATTCTACTACGATTTTCTTCAAATGAATATATATGCTTTTCATCTATTTATTTTTTTCATAATCTGAACATTTTTGTTTGCGTTTTTGAGCGACTTACTTGCGTTTTGCACAAATTAACGTAGGCGAAGAGGGACGCCGCGTGCAATAACTAAAAAAACCTGTTCATTACTACTTGACTGTTATTCGGTGCACCACAACCAACTTCACCACACCATTCTCCTATCCACTCCTAACGCAAAATCACCACCACCACAGCCACCACCACCACAACCACCTTTTGCATTATTAATATTTCCTTTAGCGCCATAACATTTGTGCTCCGACCCCTCTATCATTCCCTTTACGAGCAGCATCCCTTCTCTTCTCTCTCCCTTCTTATGCTAGCGGAGAGGAAAGTTAAGGGAAGGCAGTCGGGTGGTGGTGGCGGTGGTGATGGTGGCGGTGGCGTCGGCGTCACATTCCACACAAACTCACTAACTCAGTGGCGTCACTCTATCTCTCACAAGCATCAGGAGTCCGCTGCGTCCCCTCACACACTCACACACACACACACACACACACACACACACACACACACACACACACACACACACACACACGCACACGCACACACATTTATCACCGTTTCTCTCTCCTTATTTTTCTATATACTTGTTTTCTTTTGTAGTAACAGTAAAAACATTATATTGTATTGCCGTATATCTATCTCTCTATTACGTAAACACACACACACACACACACACACACACACACACACGCACACAAACCATCACCACACTCCACCCATATCGCCTCTTGCAACACCACAACACCACCTGTAGCACCATCACCACCCTTCACCACACTTTAAGACTCCACTCCATCCCTTCCCTTCTTCTCCTTCTCTCTCTCTCACCCTCTCCCTCTTCAAGCCTCTTAACACAACACTCGCCAACACATTACATGCCGGGAGAGCCTCGCAACCCGCCCACCGCACTCTAGCTAGTGAGATATAGTCGACAATTACATATACAGACAATAGAGTCACCCCCAATTGGTTCTTAGTAGCAATTGCTTTATTATCCAGTCTCATAAAGCAACATAATCGTGGCAAATGTACCCTCCCTGGTCCCTCCCTCCCTGCTTCCTCCCTACCCTCTCCTCTCCTCTCCCACCTCCTCCAGAGTACGGTCTAACTCTTCTCACATATCCCTGACCCTCCCCTCCTCTCCTCTCCCTCCTCCTCCTCCTCCTCCTCCCAGATCAACTGTAGGTTATCTTTATTGACCAACATAGCCGCAGACACTGACCTACCGCATCCCTCCCCTCCACCACCACCACGATCAATACCACCACCACCACCACCACCACCACTGCCGACACCCTTTCCCGCGATACTGTGTCAGGGGGTTGGTCACTATAGCTGTAATTTTCACCTCCTCTCCCTCTCTCTCATTCTCTCTATCTTCCTCCCTCCCTCCCTCGTCTTCTTTCTCTCCCTCTCTGCACATACATCCTCCCTCCCTCTCTCCCTCTTGTCTCAGTGGCCCTAAAACAACATTTCAATTATAAACCATTTGCATCGGCTTCAGGGTCTGCGTGGTCCGCTATTACACTGTCCATAAGCTGCCTTTCCCGTGATATTTAAAGGGCTTTCATATACCTGCATTTTTTTTTTTTCCCCGTTTGCCTTTCTTTGGGGGGAGAGAGAGAAAGAGTTGTTCTGCTTTTCACTGGTTTTTATGAAGGTGTGTTTATGTTAATTGAGTTTTTTTTTTGTTAGTGTGGGGTTTGTTTATGTTTGTGGGGGAGAGAGTGTATGTGTAAGTGTGTGAGTGTGTGTGTGTGTGTTTGTTTTGATTTGCATGGTTGTGTGTTTGTGTCAAGGGCTATGTTGCTGTTTGTGGGAGCCAGAGAGATAGAGAGAACGAGAGAGAGATTATTCGCTTCCTTGGAACTTAGAAAAACAAATAGAACTTGAAAACAAACACGCATTCACTTTCCATCTTCACTCTATCTTCACATTCTACGATTCCAATCCATCTCCCTTCTTCTTCTTCCTGTACCTCCCTTCCTCATCTTTTCCCTCCTCCTTTTTCCACATCGATCACTTCTTTCAGCTTTCCTTCTTCCTCATCTTTCGAATTAAATAGTACAATCTCTTTTTATCTATCCATATCTAGCTGTCTATCTGTCTACTTATATCTAACTATTTCTATCTCTATAACTTCTCTTCATTTCCATCTAGATAACTTATTGTAGCTTATCTCTCCTCGAATTAAATTATATAATCTCTCTCGCTCTCTCTCTCTCACTCTCTCATCCTCACTCTCTCATCTATCTATCCATATCTAGCTATCTATCTGTCTACCTATATCTAATAATCTCTATCTCTATTACTTCTCTTCATTTCCATCTAGAAAACTTATTGTAGCTTATCTCTCCTCGAACTTAATCATACAATCTCTCTTGCTCTCTCTCTCCCTCACTCTTATCCTCACTCTCGTCCTCACTCTCGTCCTCACTCTCTCATCCTAACTCTCTCCCTTCTCTCTCTCTCTCACGCCCTGCTTACCTGCCTCGCTCACTCCATCAGCGTGGCTCAGTATGTAATCACCCTCACTCCCTTTTTCACTACCTCGCACCACCAACGGCAGCAACTAATTTCTGTCTCTCTCTCGACCATAACATCGGCTGACATGTCTCTCTCTCTCTCCCTCTCTCTCTCTTTCTCCCTCTCTTGTCTTCTGTTCTCTTCTCTCTCTCTCTCTCTCTCTCTCTCTCTCTCTCTCTCTCTCTCTCTCTCTCTCTCTCTCTCTCTCTCTCTCTCTCTCTCTCTCTCTCTCTCTCTCTCTCTCTCTCTCTCTCTCTCTCTGTTCTTTATGTATGTACTGTTGTTCTTGTTTATTTTTTTAGTGTGTAAGTGTGTGTGTTTGATCTCTCTCTCTCTCTCTCTCTCTCTCTCTCTCTCTCTCTCTCTCTCTCTCTCTCTCTCTCTCTCTCTCTCTCTCTCTCTCTCTCTCTCTCTCTCTCTCTCTCTCTCTCGCTCTCTTCATTATATATACTGGTATCGCTTCCATCGTATCGCTCTAAGTTTTATTTTTGTTTGTGTGAGAATTAAGAAATTACCCTCGATAGATTTATTCACTTCAAACATTGGAAATTAAAGCCTCGCTGACTTTTATTATTCGTGTGCCTTATTTTTGTCCATTTATACATCAACAACATTCTCTCCCTCCCTCCCTCTCTCTCGCTCTCTCTCTCTCTCTCCCTAAGACTAAAGTTACCCCTGCTACGTATAATATATTTCTTCTATTTTTTTTTGGTTGCCTACTCGTTCACTACGCGATGTATTTTGGAGATAACTTCACCGTCATGTATACCGGCATATATATTTTCCCTACTCATTTTCTTCCTTTTTTTAGTTTCATATATATATTTTTTTATAGTGCGAGAGGAAAAAGGAAGCCGGTTAATTTTTATAACTATATTTTTTGGGTGAGTTAAAATCGAGGTCCGTGTTTTTATTTTTTTTAGGGGTGTGAGTTTAATTATTATGTTTTGGGTGATTTTTATAAGTTTGTGGTCTCGTTAGTGTTTCGTCGGCACGGGAGCGGCGGCGGCGGCGTGTTTGGCGGGGAGATAATACGCTGATCGGCTCCCTCCCTGCCTGCCCTGCCTCGTGCCGCCGCCGCCGCCCGACACCCGCCGATCCTGCCCATTTTTCCGGCTCGTGATAAGAACAGTTTTTGTGTTTACGGAAGAGACAGACTGTGACGCGGCCGAGTGTTTTGTGTGGCCGCCGAGGATGGACGGTAGTGAGATTCTGGCTTGCTTCTTATCTCTATCTCTTTCTAATACACATACGCACACGTACACGAATACACGCACACGCACATGCACACAAACAAGCAAACAAACAAACATGCACACAAACACAAACACACAAACACATACACAGATGTAATATTTTTGGTTGCCCGCTTACCTTGTGCGACAAAAATACAGAAATGAGTTGAGCGCCTTTTTTGACCGTTGTCTTAATTAAGGTCGAAAGATTAACGAATTTATTTCCTTTGCGCGATGTTTTGTGATACTTGCAGGTTTTTAAACAAGATCCACTAAGTGCACATTTTTCACATTATCTTTTTTCGTATTTATATAATTATTCTTTGCTTGGAATTGATAGAAAAAATGTATAACTCAATACTGAGATTCAAACTGCCATTTTTACAAGTCCGGCACAGCACTACAAGTCAACAAGAGACAGCACATCACTGCGGCGCCGCACTTTCGTGCCTCACACACCGCGCCGCTAACATGCGATAAAAATTATCTTTAGCGGCAGACTGTGCCGCCGCCGCCAGCACACTGCAGCTCCGATACTGCCTCCGCACCTCGCCGCCCGCGAGGCTCCGGGGCCGCGCGGAACGGTGAACAAAAAGAGATCATCGGCGGCAGGAGTGATGTCAGCGGCGCGCCTCCCCGAGCACGCACCAACCTACGGGACGAACACTCAACTTTCTGGAGCAGCGCACGGGGCACAGTGTCTCGGCCCAACAAGCTCTCACTGTTAGATCACGAGGGCTGCCACGCCACGCCTTTGTCATGGGCCTGGTTTCACTGAGCTGGTATCATTGTGCACTTTGTTTCTCATTCACTGTGCATCATTGTGCTGATTGACATTGATTGATTGACGCTTTGGAGGCGGCCACGCATTGCTCGGCGGAGAAGTTAATCTTCCCCTCCGCTGTGCCAGGTGTCGCTCCCGCTGACGGAGGAGCGGGCGTCAGGGGCAGGAGGGTTGAAGGAGGGTGCGTGAACCCCTTCGATGGCTGGGCTGGCCGCCGACGGGGTGCCGCGCTGAGAGCTTGATAACATCTCGATGACTGGAACGTCTCACTCTTCGGGACTTGGTCTTGGGAGCCGCTGCGTGCAATTTATAGCAAGTGACATCGATGAGTCGTCTCGGGTGTCCTTATGGGAGTTGAGCACGACACACCAGGACTTGGGGTGACGGCAGCTGCGGCCCGAGAGGTGGTCAGCTGATCCAGGGCCTCCGCTGATAGGTGACGGCAGCGAAGGCTCTGCATGTGGACTTGGTGTTGCTTCCTTCGCCCTCCTCGGTCAGGCTGCAGCGTCGCCTCCCGCCGTGGCCGCAGGTGTGTGGGTGTCAATGTCGGGTGACATATTGCGACCAGAAGTTACCAGCCCCCTGATGAAGCACCGCGGGGACTAAGGTGCTAACACGGTGCCGCAGTGCTGGTGCTGGTGAGTTGATGTCTTGAGAGGATTTACAGGGGCTGGGGAGACTTCGTTCCTGGCACAGACGTAGTCAGCGGGCCGCCTCCCTGGCCGCACGGTGTCGGCCTCTATGTAAACAAGCCCAGCTCACATCGCTTGCCGCAGCCTCACTCACTACCACCATATCAGCTCCCACTATTCACACTTCTCAGGGGAGGAGCGCCGCGTCTCGTGACACCACTCTGCGCTTCGGCTTACCTGTCATCGTAGGCGAACTCAGCATCGAGTGTGTTGAAATACAGAAGGAAAGCCGCGACACAACTTGTAATCAGAACGGGCTCCATAGGGGCTCCATGACCAACGTGCGCGAGCCACCACCGCCTCTCACTGAATGGTCCGCGCGGCTGCCTGGCCCACTGGCTGGCTGGCTGCCTCGCCCCAGGCCCTCCCCCGCCTCCTCCTCTCCTCTCTCTCTCTCTCTCTCTCTCTCTCTCTCTCTCTCTCTCTCTCTCTCTCTCTCTCTCTCTCTCTCTCTCTCTCTCTCTCTCTCTCTCTATCTATCTCTATGAGCCACGAACCTGCGAAACACACACACACACACACACACACACACACACACACACACACACACACACACACACACACACACACACACACACACACACACACATACACTCACACACACACACACACACACACTTGTCAATCAGTGAGACGCCGAGCCGCCAAAGTTCCGCGCCGTGATGCATGGGAAGACACTCACCGCTTGTCCCTCACCTCGACCCTGCCTCCTGATTTACCACTTCGCCGCCGTCAGCAGTGACCCGCTTGTCTGCTAATCCACGCCCTTAAAGCACCGAGCAGGGACATAAACACCATAAACACCGCTAAACACCACCACTTCCACTGAGTTACGGAAGTCCAAGCGGTGTTTTTTCAGAGCTTGTTTACTGATGAGCTCTGTGTTCTGTTTGCTTCTTGCCCCGTCGCTGTGTTCGTCGCCCAGAGTCGCTAAAGTGTCAGAGTCTTCGTCAAAGGCTGCTCAGGATCATCGCGTGTCAGTCAGCCCGTCAGCCCGTCAGCCAGCCAGCCACCGCCGCGACTTCCCTCACAGCGTCTCTGCACCGTTCATCAGCCCGGCACGTTGGATCGAAGGACTCAAGCGACGAACTACTCAGATGTAAAGACGGTCTGAACCTCACATTAGTTATGAATTCGCTTGTATAATTAAACTCAAGTAAAATCGCGATAGATGAAGACATTACTGTGCTGTGGAGGCTCATCCATATCGAGTACTTAACACTATCATCATTAATTAAAAGGAAGAAGGAAAGATAGAAGGAAAAATATCTGATCGTGGACTTCGCAAACGGCTTCGTCTAAGGAAATTTCAACCGGGTTAGAAAGTGATCCAAAGTATATGTTCCCTCACTCGTTTTGGCAATATCTCCAAGACTTCGCTAAAGACTCAACTATTTCAGCGACACACTTGGACTTCGCAAACGGCTTCGTCAAAGGAAATTTCAATACTGGTAAGAAAATGATCCAAAGAACATGTGCCCTTTCTCGTAATACCTTCCGGTGCTGTGGCCTCGCTAAAGACTCATTTCCTTCAGCAACACTCACCCTTTTAGAATAATTTTAACGGAAGAATAGAAAATGATCCAAGGTATATGTGCTCCTCCTATTCGTTATATCTCCATGTACTGTGGCCTCGCTAAAGACTCAATTCCTTCAACAACACTCACCCTCTTAGAATAATACCGAGGAAAGAAATGATCCTGTTAATTTGACGGGCCAGCCACCATGACTAAAACTCTCATCGGGGTAAACGAGCACACGAGTCTCATGGGAAGGAAAGAAAAGAGTTCGTTACCCTTCCTTGTGTTCCATGGAGTGTGTTGTGCTGAGTGTGTTCTCCCCCGTGTCATTACAACGCACTTTGCCTCGTTAGGATGAAATGTGTTGGCCGCTGTGTTTCTCGGTGATTTTGTTTTGCATCTAATGTGCCGCTTAGGATGGGCAAGCTCCTACCCACTTGCCCTTTTCCGCAATTAAAGGTTGGTTAAGAACTAGAATATGCAAGGAAGCTGTTAACGAGGGAATGCAGTGTTTGCTTAGCGCAGTGCAGAGACGCGTACCCGCTTTCAAGGCAGACTGAGAGTGTGGATTCGAGCTGCTGATTTCACGGACCATCTTGGTATTATAAACAGAGTATCACATGAACGTGTAAACTTATAAATATTTCTTGGCCCGGCGCAAGACTTGTTGAATGGCGAGGCGTATAGCATTCTTGGTGTTAAGAGTACTGCTCAGGAGGACACAATCATTCAGTCGACCCTCGTACAACAATATTTGCGTTTACTTCCCATTCCCGATCCCTGGTACACACCTTTACATGAGGGACAAATACACACCACCACACCGCCGTCATGAACCAGGTGGACCGCGGACGGTGGCTCTCAACGTCACACGAAGCGTCTCCAAGGCTCGCCTGGCCGTGCCAGGAGACATCCAGCCCGTCACGGCTCACCCTTAATATTAAGGCTTTGCACAGCCATGGCTTGCAACAAACACTGTTTTTTTTAGTTTTTGGCAAATGTTTATTAATAATGTATGCACAATAGGAAAATAAATATGAACAGGTATAGGAAAGTAAAAGATAACAATTACTGGGATAGATATACAGTAACCATAATATTAAACGGAGAAACTGATCGATAGATGACAGATTGAAAACAATTTGAAATAGAATATATATATATATAAATATATATATATATATATATATATATATATATATATATATATATATATATATATATATATATATATATATATATATATATATATATATATATATATATATATATATATATATATATTATTATTATTATCATTATTATTATTATTATTATTACTATTATTATTATTATTATTATTATTATTATTATTATTATTATTATTATTATTATTATTATTATTATTATTATTATTATTATTATTATTATTATTATTATTATTATTATTATTATTATTATTATTATTATTATTATTATTATTATTATTATTATTATTATTATTATTATTATTACCATTAAAGATGATGATGCTTATATCTTCAATGTTCATAGTAATGATTATAGTATCAATAATATTCATAACATAATAATGGTACTTATTTAAAAAAAATAACACCTTATAATAATATTACCTATATAATATTAATATTAATAGGCTAATGATGATGGTAAAGCTAATAATGATGTAAATAGTTGTCATAACAATATTAATAATTAAAAAATCAACATTACATTTTCACCGTCATTATCAGAGTTACTTCACCACTTTTACAACTCTTTTCACGTTGTTTTAATTTTTCCAATGAAGAGAATACTAATGCTAAGAATACTAAATATTATTATTATTATTATTATTATTATTATTATTATTATTATTATTATTATTATTATTATTATTATTATTATTATTATTATTATTATTATTATTATTATTATTATCATGTTTATGTTTACGTTTATATATATGTTTGTTTGTTTATGTTTATTATTATTATGGTTATTACTCCTGTTTTTATTATAATTATGAAAATATAATTAGTCAGAATTTAGATGTGAATGTTCTTGCAATCGTTATAGAAATATGTCCGTGGTGACAATTTTAGCCCCAGAAAAGGTACGTTACTATATAGCAGTTGCCGACGTATTCCATCTGTTTAGAAGCATTCCCACTTGTATAACTGTATCTTTATTATTTTTTTCAATAGTAATAGTAGTAGTAGTAGTGGTGGTGGTGGTGGTGATGGTAGTTTGAATAGTAGTAATAGTAAAGAAGCAATATCAACAACAACAACAACAATAACGACAAGAACAGTAAGATTATTTTCTCTCTCTCTCACACACACACACACACACACACACACACACACACACACACACACACACACACACACACACACTTAAACACACGCACACACCCTTACAGACACGTAACCTTCACTCGTCAGCTCTTCTTTGTAATACATTCAGATTCTTCTCATTTTTATAGAATCTAATTGTGCGGCACGTTCGCATGAAAACGAAGGACGAGGAAAAAAAGACGAAAAATAAAACTGAGCCAATCCTTTTATGTGATACTTTCTGGGATTTTATGATTGTTAACGTTTACGGCAGATTAAGTTCACATTGATTTTGACTCATTTCCATCTTCTTCTGTTCTTCGTTTCTTTTTTAGCTCTATGTATTCCTGTTTTCCTCTATATCTGTCTATCTAACTCTCTATATCTATCTGTAATTCGACAGTTTATGATTGGTAGCGTTTACGGGCGATTAAGTTCACATTGATTTTGACTCATTTCCATCTTATTCTGTTCTTCGTTTCTTTTTTAGCTCTATGTATTCCTGTTTTCCTCTATATCTGTCTATCCAACTCTCTATATCTATCTGTAATTCGACAGTTTATGATTGGTAGCGTTTACGGGCGATTAGATTTATATCGATTTAGACTAATTTTCATCTCTTCTTCTGTTCTGCGTTTCTTTTTTAGCTCTATGTATTCCTGTTTTCCTCTATATCTGTCTATCTAACTCTCTATATCTATCTGTAATCTTTCATCTTCATTCAACAGCCTTAGTGATTGTTCTCCTCTCAGCAGGTGATTGATGTATGCAAAACCGTATCGAGGTTAACTGTATGGTGTCTGGTATTAAACAGTCTTTTCACACAGTTCTTTCATTCATCGTTACTCCTTAAGAACTAGACATCGAGACACGAATTCCTACCTTTCAACCTTCCCATGTTATGTCTGTTCACTGGGAAGGTCGTTATACATTCATTTATTTATTTATTGTTGTTATCTTTGGTTCTTAAGGTGTGCAAGTATTGTTAATGTGAGGGGAATTGTTTTATGCTCTTTCCTTCATCATCTTCCTTCATCTTTTTTCCTGTATATTCCTTAACGTTATTACTAGTTTTTTTATTATTCCATTTTGTTTATTTCCCTTTCTTCTTTGGCTTCTCCTTATCCCCCTTTCTTCTTTCACCATTCTTTCGTGGCGTGGGGAGATGAGTTACGTGTATTCATGGGTATTATTGTTATTTTCTACAGTAAAGGAAGCAGCTCAAGGGCAAAACAATATATAGAAAAAAAAGCTCACTAATCACTCTGGCCCTATAAAAGAGTGCATAGATGAGTGGCCAAAAGAACGTCAATTTTGGGCTTGGTTCCTTTGTTTATATTCGTCTCTTTACTCTTCTTCTTCTTCTTCGTCATCTTCCTCCTCCGCCCCATCATCATCATATTCACCTTCCTCTTCCATCTTGGCGGCAGGAGGTTCTCCGCCATTTCATTAAGAGCTCGGCCGGCACCATTGACACACCCGCTTGACTCCTTGCCTGATAGAGTTTTATCGCTTTTTTTCCCTTCCCGGGCTTCAATTTCCCTGATATTATTTGTTTGTGTTTTGATGCGCCGCTCATCTTTGTCTTGGCCGGGCTCTGAAAGGTGGGATTCGCGTCTCCGTCCACTTTTTCTCTTATTCTCTTTGTTCTCCGGCCTCTCTTAAAGCCCCTTCCTCCCTTTACTTTGCGTCTCCTTCTCCTGCTACTTCTCCCCCTCCTCCTCCTCCTCCTCCTCGTCCTCTCTCTCCTCAGCGTCCGGGCAATGTGAAGGTGGAAAGCGCAATCTCCCTCCCGCATCTCTTAACGTGCACCATTAACGTTGGAGTGTCATGTCAAGTCTGCAACAAGCGGACAAAAAAGTTTATAATTGATGATTAGTATTTCCTGCGTCCTTTATTATATATTATCACCACTTTATGAATGTTCTGGTGCATGTTCACGTTTTTTCCTCCTTCCCTCCCACTCTCTCTCTGCTGCTTCCGTCCTGACTTTGGCTACCAGGTGATTTGATTTCTCTTCGGGGTCGAGGTGGAAATGTATGTCCGCCGGCCCGTCTATCTGTCTGGGTCTGGCCGGCACGTAATGTTGACAAGAAACTCACTCCAGTCTCATCAACACGGGTTCAGGTCCGCCGCCAGTACCCGCAGCAGTGTTTTGCGTGGAAAAAGGCGCACCATGACGGGCCGCGCCGAAGAGACCTTGATTTGCGAGGCGACAAAGAGCGGCCCGCATACCGATCTCGGCGCTAATGAGCATTAGAGGCACATTAGCAGTGCGGCGGACCTGTACGCTGACTTTGTCGCTTTTGAAACCCAAGTTGGATTCGCTCCATCTTGTCGGAAAGTAAGTACATTCTCAGACCAATGTAATTACGCCTCGGATGCAAATGAAGGTTGATGTAAGACTCTCTCTCCTCCCTCTAAGTGACTCTCGGGGACATCACGCGGGTGACGAGGAGAGAGAAGAGAGAGGGAGAGCAGCCTTTGGGGAGGCGCTGAGGAAGTCGCTGGGTTGATCGTCGACCATAAACAGCGATGGTGCAAGTTTAGTCCTTTCGGCACACCACTTCTGTCTCAGCCTTCCTTGACTCCATGATGTTCTTCTGTTCTTCACGCGGGCTATTCGTGTCTCTAGTCCTGAAAATCCAACGTCTTAGGAACAGAAAAATATTACTACCTTGAGTTTAATCTTTATCTGTGCTTAATTATCCCTTCAAATGTTAAGTTTATCCAGTCGTGATATTAATGTGTGAGTGTGAGTGTGAATGTGTGTGTGTGTGTGTGTGTGTGTGTGTGTGTGTGTGTGTGTGTGTGTGTGTGTGTGTGTGTACTGGACTGCAGGACTCTCTGTTTGCTGGCGGTTGTTTTCTGTTTGTCTCCTTAAGTGCCAGTGTGTTCCTCTACGCCTGGATTTTGGTGTTTGTTTGTGTGTGTGTGTATGCGTGTGTGTGTGTGTGTGTGTGTGTGTGTGTGTGTGTGTGTGTGTGTGTGTGTGTGTGTGGGCGTTAGAGATTGGATTTGAGCATTTATTGTGTGCAGGACATCTATACACACAAATAGAACACCCTTTAGTAATGCCTATAATAACTGGATTGCCTTCATTATAGTGCAGGGAATAAGGTAATACATCTATACATTTATTGTGCTTAAGACATATATACACACGTACTTCTTCCTCCTCCTCCTCTTCTTCTTCTTCCTCTTCAATATCACAAATCTTTCCTATGGGTCGCTGTTCATTTTATGCCGCTCTTTCTTTCATCTTCTTAATCGCTTTTTTATCCTGTATTTTGCTTGCCTCTATTGTTTCATTATTTCATCTTGCTAATTTCTCTTTCTTCTTTAGCTTCTCCTTATCCTCCTTTCTTCTTCCATCATTCTCATCGTTTTTGGTCCTGTCTTCCTTGCTTCTTCCTTTCAGCTGCTCTTTCCTATCCAGTCTTCTTTCCCCTCTCTCATTTTGCTTCTCTGTTTGCTAGATTATTCCTCTCTTTCTCTTCCTCGGCGTTTAATTATCCCTTTTTCCGTCACTCTCCTTCTCATTTCATTCATCCCATGTACTTATTCTTCCATCTATGTTATTGTTTTCTTTGCCTACCTTTTCTTTCTCCTCCATTTTGCTTTGTTATCTCTTTCTTTTCTGCAGGGGTCAATTATCATCTCTTCTTTTACTTTCCTCTCTCAGTTCGTTCTTTCCATGTACTCTATTTCCCCTCCTCATATGTTAGCTCTTTCTTTACCTCTCTTCTCTCACTCTCCTTCCTCGCTTTCTTCCTTCATTTTCCTTGCTTTTCTACAGGACTCAAATATCATCTTTTCTTTCACTCTTCGGTTTTCTTCTGTTTTCCCCAAGTACATATGTCCTCTCATATGTTAGTCCCTTCTTACCCTCTCTTCTCTCACTCTCCTTCCTTGTTTTCCTTCTCCATTTTGCTTGCTTGTACTCATCCGTTCCCGCGCGACCCTTGTTAGTCTCTTATCTCTCTTTCCTCTTTATTAGCGGCTTCCCAGACACCGCTGTGCTTTCTTACCCTCTTCTTCTTTCTCTCTTTCACTCTCCTTCCTCGTTTGCCTCCTCCATTTTGCTTGCTTTGTACTCATCCATTCTTGTCAGTCTCTCTCCTCTCTCTCCTCTTCATCAGCGGCTTTCCAGACACCGCTGCGCTTACTTAACATGCTAACTCTCTTTCTTTCACTCCCCGTTCTCTCTTTCCTCCTCCATTTTGCTTGCTTCTTAATAATCTGTTCCTGCGCGACCTTTGTTAGCTTATCTCTTCTCTCTCCTCTTTATCAACGGCTTCCCAGACACCGCTGCGTTAACTTAACATCCTAACTCTGTTTATTTCACTCCCTGTCCTCACTTTCATCCTCCATTTTGCTTGCTTTGTACTCATCCGTTCTGGCGCGACCCTTGTTTGTCTGGTTAGTCTTTCTCTTATATA
Source organism: Eriocheir sinensis (assembly GCF_024679095.1). Lineage (NCBI taxonomy): Eukaryota > Metazoa > Arthropoda > Malacostraca > Decapoda > Varunidae > Eriocheir > Eriocheir sinensis. The sequence goes on along the minus strand of NC_066520.1, from coordinate 21,771,507 downwards.
TCAGCGGCTCTCTAACATCGCTCTCCTCTTCTTCAGTAGCGCGACACTGACTTCCCGATGCTGCACTTCGCCCTAGTTCGGTAAGTCAGTACAGGCGTGCGACGGAGACTCAAAATACACTCCAGTCTATCGGGCGTCACACTGAACTACACTTTTGTTTTGTTACGCTCCCTTATCACCTGCGTCATTTATACCTGCCAAACCTAGACGTGTACTCCCCATCCCGTCCCCCTTTCTCTTCCTCCTCCTTCCTCTCTCCCTCCCCTTATCCCTGTTTGTGTGTGTGGGGGGGGAGGTTGTGTTTGTGGGTGAGTGTGTGTGGGGAGGAGGAGGTTGCGTTTGTGAGTGTGTGTGTGTGTGCGTGGGAGGGGGTTGTGTGTGTGTGTGTGTGTGTGTGTGTGTGTGTGTGTGTGTGTGTGTGTGTGTGTGTGTGTGTGTTCTTCTCTGCCATACACAAACCAACTAATTCCACATTCAAATAAAAGAGAAATTCAGTTAAAACAAAAAGACAAAGAAAAAAAGAGACGTCCCTGCATAGTAACACACACACACACACACACACACACACACACACACACACACACACACACACACACATCTGCAGGAACAGTTAATTAATTAGACTGCTGAGAAGACCGGACATTTTGGGGCCGAAGAGGAGGAGGAGGAGGAGGAGGAGGAGGAGGAGGTAGGGGTAGGAGATAGGGGAGGACATAGGGGAGGTGGTAGAGGAGGAGGAGAAGGAGGAGGAGGACGAAGAAGAAGAAGAAGAAGAAGAAGAAGAAGAAGAGGAGGAGGAGAAGAAAGAAGAACAGCAAAAAAGAGGAGAAAGAAAACACACTCAAAAAGAAGCAATAGACCAAAAAGAAGAAGAAGAAGAAGAAGAAGAGCAACAACAACAACAACAACAACAACAGAAAAGAGGAGAAAGAAAACACTCAAAAAGATGAAATACACCAAAATAAACAGCAAGAAAGAGACAAAGAAAAAGGAGACAGGTAGATAAAGAAAAAATAACACAAAGAAAGGAGAAGAAACGGTGGTGGTGGTGATAGTGGTGGTGGTGGTGGTGTTTGTGTTGGTGGCGGTGAATGTGACGGTAGGTGGTTTTGGTGGCACTGGTGGAGGTGGAGGTGGTGGTGGTGGAGGTGGTGGTCTGGTCCAGTTATCACCTCGTCCACACCTCCGCCAGACGCACCTTAATTAATCAATGTTACTAATTAAGACCATCACCATTAGTAAACTCTTATCCCATCATTAACGAGGTGTTTTCACCCAGCGCCACTGCGTGTTGGGGAGGAAAACTGCATATCGGTACACTAGAGGGGGGCAGGAGGGGGCGGGGGGAGGAGGGGGGAGGTGGCAGACAACACAACACAACACAACACACTTTCCTACCTACCTTCAGTCCTTCCTTCGTTCCTTCCTTCGTCACTTCTCTCTTTATCGCTCTCTCTGTCCGTCTCTCGCTGTCTCTGTCTGTCCTTCAGTCTCTCTATCTTCATTTCTTTCCTTTTTCGCTATTTTCAGCTCTCAGTCTTTCTTCTCACCTTTTTTTCTTTTTTCTGTTCTTCTCCTTTCTTCAGTATCACAATCTACCTCTTCTATTTTGTCTCATTCTATCTGTCTTCAGGTCCTTTCCTCTTTTCTCTCTATTTTCAACTGTCATATATTTGCTTCTCATCTTTTCTCTCTCTCTGTTTACCATCCTCCCTATCTAGTTCGGTTTTCTTCAGTATCTTCATTCCTTTCCTCTATTTTCTCACATTTTCCCCATTTTGTCTTTCGCTACTTGTCTTTTCCTCACGCTATTCAGTTATTTTCTTTATTTCCACGTTTCTATTTCTCATTTCGCTCCTCATCTTACCTCTGTTACGTTCTTATTCCTTAATTATTTTTCATTTCCTTTCGTTACTTCGTTTCCCATTCTCATTTTGCACGCCTATCTATCCCCTTCTTTCTGCTATATATCCTTTTCTCTCTTGTCTCATCTCTCATTTTGCTCCTTACCTTCTCCTACTTTCCTTTCTTCAGCTATATTCAACTTCCCTCCTTCCCTCTTCGCCCGTTCTCATTCGCTCCCGTATCTTCCAATCAATCCCTCTTCCCTTCTATGTGCTGGTGGCTGTGGCGGAAGAGAAGGAGAGTCAGAGATGCGGAGAAGAACAGAGAGAGCGAGGACGAGGACGAGGACCGGTTCATGAATAGAGTAGCGGACGAGAGGAACAAATTAAACATATACGAAGCTGATGGAAATAGGATGGAGAGTTTTAAAAGGAGGTCAGCTAGATTTGTGGACGGGCAGGGGAGTTAGTGGATGAATGTCTTTCAGGAGTTGCAAGATGTAGGTTAAGTCAGAGCCATAGAGTTATAGAATAGAGTAGTAGATGAACGGAACGACTTAAACATATATGAAGTTGATGTATAGTCGATTGTGGGTTTTAACTGGAGGACAGCTAGATTTGTGGATGTGCAGGGGAGTTGGTAGTTGAATGTCTCACAGGGGTTTCAATATGTAGGTTAAGTCAGAGCCATAGAGTTATAGAATAGAGTAGTAGATGAACGGAACGACTTAAACATATATGAAGTTGATGTATAGTCGATTGTGGGTTTTAAATGGAGGACAGCTAGATTTGTGGATGTGCAGGGGGGTTAGTGGATGAATGTCTCTTAGGGGTTGCTATATGTAGGTTAAGCCAGAGCCATAGAGTTGGAGAATAGGGTAGCGGATGAATGGAACAAATTAAACATATATGAAGCTGATGGAAATAGGATTGAGAGTTTTAATTGGAGGCCGGCTAGATTTGTGGAAGGGAAGGGGAGTCGGTGAATGATTTATCTCCTTCACTGTATGGTCTTAAAACTGTTTCTCCTCTTTATTTTCTTTGTCGTGTCCTTCCTTTTGTCATTATCGCTCTTTTCTGGCCCTTTTCTTTCCCTCTAGTATATATCTCCTTTCTCTTTTCCACTGTTAGCGTCTTAAAACTGCTCCTCCTTCTTATCTTCCTTATCGTGTTTTTCCTATTGTCATTTTTCTCTCCCTTTTCTCGCCCTTTCTTTCCCTCTAGTATATATCTCCTATCTCTTTTCCACTGTTAGCGTCTTAAAACTGCTCCTCCTTCTTATCTTCCTTATCGTGTTTTTCCTATTGTCATTTTTCTCTCCCTTTTCTCGTCCTTTCTTTCCCTCTAGTATATATCTCCTTTCTTTTTTCCACTGTTAGCGTCTTAAAACTGCTCCTCCGTCTTATCTTCCTTATCGTGTTTTTCCTATTCTCATCATCTCTCCCTTTTCTCGCCCCTTTTTTTCCCTCTAGTATTTATTTCCTTTCTCTTTTCCACTGTTAGCGTCTTAAAACTACTCCTCCTCTTCTTCCTTTCATTGTGTCGTTCCTAATGTCATTTTTCTCTCCCTTTCCTCGACCTCATTCATTATCTCGCAGTTTCCCCTCTAAAGAATATGTTCAAGTAATTGCTATTCCTATCCAGAGGAACATAATAGAAGAGTCTGGCTCACTTCATCAAATACGCCATCTTGTCACTGAAAGAGCCTCGCTAAATTACAATTGGTGCTAATTTTCAGCTCTCAGTCTTTCTTCTCACCTTTTTTTCTTTTCCTGTTCATCTCCTTTCTTCAGTACCACAATCTACTTCTTCTATTTTGTCTCCTTCTATCTGTCTTCAGTTTCTTTCCTCTTTCTCAGTTTTCAGCTCCCATATATTTGCTTCTCATTTTCTCTCTCTCTCTCTCTCTCTCTCTCTCTCTCTCTCTCTCTCTCTCTCTCTCTCTCTCTCTCTCTCTCTCTCTCTCTCTCTCTCTCTCTCTCTCTCTCTCTCTCTCTCTCTCTCTCTCTCTCTCTCTCTCTCTCTCTCTCTCTCTCTCTCTCTCTCTCTCTCTCTCTCTCTCTCTCTCTCTCTCTCTCTCTCTCTCTGTTTATCATCCTCCCTATCTAGTTCTGTTTTCTTCAGTATCTTCATTCCTTTCCTCTATTTTCTCACTTTTTCCCCATTTTCTCTGTTTGTGCTCTCTAGGTACTTCTTCTAGATTCTAACAATACCTAGAACACACGAAAACGACAACTATCAGCATCAATTTGGGTCTTTGGGTGACATAATTCCTCCCTCGTCTCATTCAGTCACATGTTTGGGTCTTGGCTCGCCTTGTCGTGGTGTCCTTCATATTAACCCTTTCGTGTTGTGTCTGAGTTTTCCTGTACACTTTCCTTCGTGGTGTCGTTGATATTCTGTCCCTCGCATCATTCAGTCACATGTATTGCTCTTGGCCCGCTATGCCGTTCTGCCTTTCATATTGACACTCAGTTCCTTCAGTCATGTGTTTTGGTTCTCTTGTACACTTTCCGTCATGGTGTCCTTCATAGGTTATCTCTCCTCTCATTCAGTCACATGTCCTGGTCTTGGCCCGCTATGCCGTTCTGCCTTTCATATTGACACTCGCTCCCTTCAGTCATGTGGTTTGGTTCTCTTGTACACTTTCCGTCATGGTGTTCTTCATAGGTTATCTCTCCTCTCATTCAGTCATATGTCATAGGGCCGTATTCTTAAACATGTCATCCCCCAAGCCCACACTTTCAACAAGGCTTTCGTAGTAGTGTTGGGCATTTTCAGGGGTAGTTTTATGACCCTGGTGGTAGTTTGACCCTTCCTCTGTTCCCTGGACCTAAAGAAACACTCATTAGAACCCGACTGATCTACTCTTCGGCCTTTGGAAATGATTGGTGTGGGAGGCTGAAGTGTTTGGGAATACCGGCCTTATGTAGGTATTCTTAGACGGCCCTGCCTCTCACATCAACAATTTCCAAAGGCCAAAAAGGAGGTTAATCGAGTTCTAATGAGTGTTCTTTTAGGTTCACGGTACAGAAGAAGGCTCAGACTACCACCAGGGTCATAAAAGTACCCCTGGAAATGCCCTAAACTCCCACGAAAGACTAGTAAATTACGTGTTCTTGGGCGCAGAAATGTTTTAAAATATGGCCCTTAGTCTTGCCTCGCGTAGCTGCGGTGTCCGGCGAGGCGAAGGAGCCCAGCTTAGAGCCAACACCTCGTTATCTCGCGGTCACGGCTGGTGGGCACGGGACGAGGGAAGCTGTCGGTCGGCGGGCGAGTGACATGCGTCTCTGTAATACCACTTATAACTCACACTCGTCACGCCTGTCTCCCCCAGCAGGACAAGGGAATAAAAATGGGGAGGATAGGGGGAGGAACTGACCCACTTTTCATCCCTTTTCTGTATCTGTCCATCGCCCGCTCATCGATTATGTGTTAGCGTCTTCGTCTTCGTGTGTTTTTTGCTCATTTTTTTCTCTCTCCTCCTCGGGTTGTTTTTGTGAGTGTCTTTTTCTCAGGCTTATTAGTCCCGTAGAATGTCAAGTCTTCCACCTGTCAGTGCTATTAATTTTGACGGGGGAGGTTGAGCTGGAAACTGATGGGAGGGAGTGAAGATGACGGAGAGGGATGACAATACAGCCGCGCGTGTGTGTGTGTGTGTATGTATGTGTGTGTGTGTGTATGGGGGGTCTTCTAAGGATACCTGTTTCTCTTACCAATCCCTTTCTCTCTTTTCAACCATTCATTCCTATACATCCTTCTATGCATAAGTAAATAGGTAACATTTTAACTCGATTTCAGAGCATCAAATCCCTTTCTCTTAATCTCCTATACCTTGACCTTCTTCACTATCCTCTATCCTCACCATTATGTTAAGTCTCCTCACCTTTTCTCATCACCATCTGCATCTTCATCACCATCCTTCACCCTCCATTCCACGGTTCTTAATCCCTTTTACCTTCCTACCATGACGTCTCTCTCCCCCAACATCCTATGACTCTATATTAATCCCTTCTCACCTTACTAAACCACCACCACCAACACCACTAACACCCCTAAACCCTCTCCCTCGCCACCTCCATCCCCCACCGCCACGGACTCTATATTAAACCCCTTCTCATCTTACCGCACCACCACTAACACCACCACCACCCGGGAGCTCAGTGCTAAATCCTCACCCTCGCCTCCTTGTCCCGCCGCCGCCACCTCAGCTGACTCTATCACCCTCGTACAGTAGCCGCCAGGGTCACAATATTTGCCTTACCCTCCCGGTGGGCCCTCACACGCACCGGGCGGGCTGAGGCAAGGCTGGAGTCATTCAACGAGGTGCCCCGCTGTGCCGCAACCACCACCCCGCTGCGTTTTATTGGCCGCCCATCAACCACGCAGCAGGGGCACAGCGGGGTCTCAGCGGGGGTTCGGTACTTCGTCTTGCCCGACCGACCCTTGTTAGGCCGTCAGCGCGTGTTCCTCGGGTGACGCCGTCGTGTGTCCGGTGTCGCGGGTAATTTGATTAAAGTGGTTTCGTGGGATGCGAGGTTAAGGTTCCGTGGGGTGCTGAAGGCTTAATGGAGGCTTCACGCGGGCGAGGAGGAGTGTTTGTTTAAAGGGAGGTGAAGGAAGGAAGGGGAAGGAAAGAGAGAGAGAGAGAGAGAGAGAGAGAGAGAGAGAGAGAGAGAGAGAGAGAGAGAGAGAGAGAGAGAGAGAGAGAGAGAGATGAAGTCCTGGTCTAAACTGCAAAATCAATCTACTTAATAAAAAAAGTTAATGTAGGAAGAGATTGAGAGAAGGAAGGGGAGGAAAGGGATGCTGGAGAAGGATGGGGAAGGAAGATGAAGAGAACAAAAGGAAAAGGAGGAAGAAGGTGCTGGAGGAGGAGGAGGAGGAGAAGAAGAATGGGGACTAATGTATCAGAATGTTGTATGGAGTGTACTTTTATTTGTTTTGATAAGAATCCAATACATTTTCAGGGCGGTGAGGTAAGAGACTGAAAGTTCATTGCTATTGCCTGTCATTCCTATCTGTCTGTGTCTGTCTGTGTCCGTGTGTCTGAGTGTCTGTGTTCGTCTCTCGCTCTCGCTCTCGCTTTGACAATCGTGATGTGAATAAATGCTGGCCAGAAGGGAAGCAGCTGTTCTCTAATCTATATTGCTAATTGAGGCTACGTGAGTGATGTGCTAGGAATTAGGGTCATGTTTTTTATTACTCTCTCTCTCTCTCTCTCTCTCTCTCTCTCTCTCTCTCTCTCTCTCTCTCTCTCTCTCTCTCTCTCTCTCTCGTTATTTAATTTTTGTCTATTGTTTTCTTTATTCCAATTTCCTTAACAAACAACTATTTGCCTTTCCCAACCCTAACCAGCCTCATCTTCCCCCTTTTCCCGATTATGTCTTATTCCTTTTAATCCACATTTTTTTTTTTTTATCTCTCAGGTAGGAAAAAGTCGAGTCATAATCACCTTTTTTAATTACGTCTCTGCCTTTTGCGATAACAGTAGTTCCGGGTCGGTTTGTCATTGCTTATTATTGTTTTTATTTTCAAGGCGCGTTCAAATGGTTCAATGTTTTCTTACTGAATTCCAAATGTTCTGTTGTGTTTATCCTTGGTTCCCTTTACATCCACTGAGCATTCGTTTTAATATCCCCTTGTGAATTTGATCGTTTTCTTTCCTTGATTGTTTAGCTTATTTAATTAAGTTCTATTTCTATTTTTCTCGTTGCCTTCAATCCTTGCTTCTGCGATATAAGTGGGGAGTGTCTTCATTTTTTTTCATATTTCCATTGTTTATTTTGCTCTCAGTCTTCGTTCTTTGTCCCTCTGTCCATTCAGTCATCCAGTCATCAAACCGTTTTACTCTTTCTCTCATCCATCCCTTTCTATCCCTGCCATCTGTCCACAACCATCCCGCATTTCTTTCTCCTCTCCGATCCCTCCTCCAACCGCTCCTATATCTTTCCTTTTCTTCCCACAATATCCTGCCACCTATCCCTCTTAAACCACCTCTCCGTCCCTCCCTCTCTGCTCTCCGTTCCTTCCTCCAAGACTCCTAATTTGCTGAACCCTTTCCCCACCTCCTGTCCCTCTTATCAGTCTCTCTCTCTTTCTCATCCGATCAACTATTCAGCTGGTCATACCGACTGGGATATCGACGTGTCCTTTCTCTTAAACTAACCAATGTCTCCTCTCCCCTCTTTTATTGTGCCATTCATTCAAGCTTGCTCTCATGCCTGCCTTGCCCTCTACTCTCGAACGTCAATGCAGCCTACCAAAGGAAACCAGAGCAACAAAGCTTCGTTTATCCAACTCCCGAAGAATCCCTCGCAGTTATAACCAAGGAATACGTTATGAATTCACGTCAGGATCAAAATATGAGTACCATGGGATCTCTCACCACAAGAAAACCTCGAAAACAGCAGAATTTAGGAAACCAGAGCAACACAGCGTAGTTCATCCACCTTCCAAAGAATCCCTCGCTGCTTAAACCAAGGAATACAGAATGGATACAGCTTGGGTTCGAAATATGAGTAACATAGGATCTCACACGACCAGAAAATCTCCAAAACAACCTACCAAAGAAAGCCAGATCAATACCGCGTCTTTTATTCACTTCCTCAAGAATCACTCGTAGTTGAAACCCAGGAATATGAAATGGATACAGCTTGGGTTCGAAATATGAATAACAAAGGATGTCACACGGCAAGAAAACCCCCGAAACAGCCGACCCAAGAAACCCAGTGCAGTCCAATTTTTTCCGCCTCTCATCCCTCTCGCGCATCCCAAAACATCGGATAATGGATGGAACCACCTGGGACCGGAAGATGAGGAAACCCAGTGCGGTCCAACCTCATTTCCCGCCTCAGCATCCCTCTCGCATCTCCAAACATCGGATACGGAATGGATACAACCTGGGACCGGAAGATGAGGAACACAGGAGATCTCACTACAAGAAAACCCCCAAAATAACAGACCCAGTGCAGTGTAACCTTATTTCTCCGCCTCAGCATCCCTCTCGCATCTCCAAACATCGGATACGGAATGGATACAACCTGGGACCGGAAGATGAGGAACACAGGAGATCTCACTACAAGAAAACCCCAAAAATTACAGACCCAGTGCAGTGTAACCTTATTTCTCCGCCTCAGCATCTCTCTCGCATCTCCAAACGGCGGATACGGAATGGATACGGTTTGGAGCCTAAATATAGGGCGCGTGTGACCTTGGAGAAGGGTGAAGGCGCCTCCGGGAGCTCCTGTGAGGGTGGGTGAAGGAGGTGGTTGTAGGCGGCGGCGGTGGTGGTGGTGGTGGTGGTGGTGGTGGTGAAGGGTCCCCGCACGCACTTCCCTCGGCTCTCCTCTCAACGCTATGATTTATGGAACACAAAAGCCTCGTAAAATTAGCCTCAAGGAAGTAGTAGTAGTAGTAATAATAGCATTAGTGGTGGTGGTGGTGGTGGTGGTTGTAGTGGTGGTGGTGGTGATGATGAGGGTGGTAGTCGTAGTAGTAGTAGTAGTAGTAGTAGTAGTAGAGGTAATAGTAATAGTTTCCTTATTATCTCCCTTTCCATTTCCTCATTCTCTCTTTCTTCCCCTCCTCCTTCTCCTTCTTCTCCTCTTCTTCCTCATCCTTCTCCTCTTCTTCCTCATCCTTCTCCTCTTCTTCCTCCTCCTCCTTCTCCTCATGGTCAAAGTTCCTCCATGTTACATTTTATAATTTCTCTTTAAAGTCCATATATTTCTGTATCCTGCAATATCCTCAAAGTCCTTCATCCGCTAATCCCAAAATCCTTGAAAACCACGTCCGTCTCATCCTCGTATCCTACACCTCCTTTGCATGTTGGAGGATAAAGTTCATTCGTTACTTCCCTTTGTCGCCTCATAAGGCTTCGTAATATACATGTGTATTCTTCTATTATTTCTTTTAACAATCAATTCTGCAGCGTCACCTCGCCTTGTGTCGCCTCAGCCCCGAGAAAGTCTACGGATGGTGCTCTTCCGTTTTAACAGCCAAACCGTGAGATTGAACGTACATTCTCTTTTATCTCTATTTATCGACTTTATCATTATCTCCACCTATTCATCTATATATATCAATTTACCTACGTCTGTTACTTCTTCAAAATGAGACAACCATCACTTAGAGCTCAAGGGAATGGGTGTTGGAAGATTATCGAAGTCAGTGGCTCCCAAATCCATGATCGCGACCTAAATGAGGATCGCGAGAGTGTTTCTGAGGGTCCCTGGAGGGTCTTGGAAAAAGCCATAATTACAAATATATCATTCTATAAAGGCCGACTTTTGAAATCTCAGTTAGGTCAAATTTAGATTCTTCTCTAATGTAGTTGAATTACTCCTGTAGGACAACATGGAAATTCCCCTAAAGCACCCATACACATAGAATACGGCACGTCATACGAGTAGCATTCACATATGATACTCGTCCGCCGAGCAGAGAACGAGGAGGCGGAGGGTAAAATCGTAAATATCTGAAAGTATAATATGGAAATAATTGGAAATATACGATATATCAAGACTGTATTTAGGGGCGAAACCAGAAACGTTTGTCAGCCACTCATCAAATAAAGGAGAAATAGTCAAGAGTTGAAAATATTTGGGGTCACAACCAGAAAAGTTTGTCAGCCGCTCGTCAAAAAAGGAGAAAATGAAAAACTGAGAAAGAGGAAGTGGAAAGAAGAAAAATAGTCTAAGTAAAAGGGAGATAGGAAGAAGAATTGGAATAAAGAAAATAACAAAAATAGGGTGAGGAAATTATAGCCCCACCATTGTACATAAAAAAAATAATAGGAAAAATTGATAAAGAAGAAATGGAAAGAAGAAAGATAGTCTACATAAAAGGGAAATAGGAAAAAGAGTTGGGATAAAGAGAATAGCAAAAATAGGATGAGGAAATTATAACCCCGCCATTGTACATAAAAAAAAAGATAATACAAGAAACTGAGAAAGAGGAAATGAAAAGAAGATAGTTGAGAGGAGAATTGGAAAAAAGAGAATAGCGAAAATAGGGGAGGAAATTATAGCCCCGCCATTGTACATAAAATAAAAGATAATACAAGAAACTGAGAGAGAGGAAATAAAAAGAAGATAGTTGAGAGGAGAGTTGGAAAAAAGAGAATAGCGAAAATAGGATGAGGAAATTATAGCCCCGCCATTGTACGTTAAAAAAAGATAATACAAGAAACTGAGAGAGAGGAAATAAAAAGAAGATAGTTGAGAGGAGAATTGGAAAAAAGAGAATAGCGAAAATAGGGGAGGAAATTATAGCCCCGCCATTGTACGCTAAAAAAAGATAATACAAGAAACTGAGAGAGAGGAAATAAAAAGAAGATAGTTGAGAGGAGAGTTGGAATAAAGAGAATAGCGAAAATACGGGAGGAAATTATAACCCCGCCATTGTACATATAAAAAAAAATAGTTAATTGAAGAAACTGCCATAATCTGTTGCTAGTGTATCTGTGTCTTTGTTGTTGCTGAAGTGTCGCGTTCTTTTTGTTTTTCTTTTTGGCTAGCTCGTTTTTTTGTCTCCCTCTCTCTCTCTCACACTTACCCACCTGATTGAGAGAGGGAGAGAGAGAGAGAAGGAGAGAAAAACTTGACTGACCGCCCCCTGGTGACAACGAGGCGAGACTTATCTCCTCGCAAAACACTGTCGCTTCAGCCACGTTTTCAAATCACTCTTTTTTTTTTCCTCTTTTTTTTCTTCTTTTTTTACTTCTTCCATCACCTCCGTCCGTCTCCCTCCATCATCTCCGCCACCACCACCACCACCACCACCACCTCCCTCAACCACCACCTTCACCACCACTTCTATCACCATCATCACCCTCCCTCTCTCTCTCTCTCTCTCTCTCTCTCTCTCTCTCTCTCTCTCTCTCTCTCTCTCTCTCTCTCTCTCTCTCTCTCTCTCTCTCTCTCTCTCTCCCTCTCTCTCTCTCTCTCTCTCTCTCTCGCTCTCTCTCTCTCTCTCTCGCTCGAGAGAGAGAGAGAGAGAGAGAGAGATGAAAATAGTTGCGGAAACCTTTTTTTTATTTGTTTTTATATCCATTTTATTCTGGGGGGCGTCCTCTTCCTCCTCCTCCTCCTCCTCCTCTTCCTTCCATTCTTCCTCCTCCTCCTTATCCCTCATTCTATTCCTCCTCTCTTACCATTACGAAGGACAAAATGTTGAGTCAATAGAAGCAAAGTAATAACCAAAGAAAGAATAGAAATGCAAAATAAAGGAGTTTCGTGTGAGGCGTGATCGGGCCGAGTGACTAAGTGGAGAATAAATAAAGAAAAAAAAAAGCCTCAACCTCGTCCAAACGTAATAATAAGAAACATGAACGAAAGCGACCAGAAATAGACTCGTTTGATCCTTGTCCTTCCTCCATCTGTTGTTCTTCGTTCATTGTCTCTTTGATCGGTCTGTTGAAGTGTGTTCCGCATTTCTATTCATTCCAAATTTTACGAGTTTTTTTTTTTTTGTGTCATATTTTAAGTGGTGGACTTTTGATTTCCTTCCCAACATTTTTTTTTTCTTCGTCGTTTTCTCTAATTCGTGTGTCTCTTTTTCTCTCTTTCCTCACTTCTTTCTTCGTCTCAGTCCTCATTAATCTCCTCCCCCTTCATTTTCTCTCTCTCTTCATCATTCTTTTTTTCTCTTCTTCCTTCCTTCTGTGTTGCCTTTACCAAATTTATTCTCATCCGCCCGCGCAAGCTTGTTTTTTGGGGGTGTTTTACTCCTTGAAGTGGATCTTGTTTGTTATTGTGTGTGTGTGTGTGTGTGTGTGTGTGTGTGTGTGTGTGTGCGTGTGCGTGTGTACGTGGGTGGGTGTAGGTTTTATCAGTCAATACACGTTGCTAAATGACAGACTTCAGGAGGAGAGTCTGCGTGTCTTAGCAACGTAACATGTCCAGGTTTATGTGCTTGTATATAATATTTTTTTTGGCTGCCTCTGTGTGTGTGTGTGTCTGTGTGTGTGTGTGTGTGTGTGTGTGTTGTGTTGTGTTGTGCTGTGTTGTGTTGTGTTGTGTTGTGTAGTGTGTGTGTGTGTGTGCATGTGTGTGTGTGTGTGTAGTGTTACCACCGGGGGGCACCAAAGGCATGGAATATCCAAACACACACGAAAAAAAAAAATGAGAATATTATATTGCAACTTGAAGTGCCACTTAGCGCTGGGCAGGCCACGCCATCCCGTGGTAGCGGCGAACACCCACATATTATATCCCGGTGCTGCCGCCACTTAGCTCTGTCCAAACCACGCCACTCTGAGGTACCTCGCCGCAAATTCGTGGTATTCTTTTAACTGAAGTACTACTTTGCACGGCGCGCTCCGTCGGGTGCTGGGGAGGCGGCTGGTCCGGGGGTATCTGTCCGGTACCGTAGGATTACCGTAATACTGGTCATCGGGCTGAGTTATGGCCCGCCAGACCTTGGCCGAGAGGGGGGGAGGGGGAGGGACGGCTCGGGGGGGAAGGGGGCGTCTAATCGGTCTTGTGGTACCCTTGGCCTCGGGGCCTCGTCAGACGGACAGCCCATCACCTGTCAGCTCCTGTCTGTTGCCGCCTGCGTCAAGGGGCTCTCATGAGGAGACTGAGGAGAAAAGACGCGTCACCTGTCACATCCTGTCAGCAGCCAACTTCGCCTTCTGGTTTTAGTGATTCCCCGCGGCCGCCGAGGCGACACCTGACCAAAACTGTCTATCTTTGGATGTTCTTTTGACACATTAAGGGGACAGCTGTATAACCTGGCGAGGGCCGCCCAGCTGAGTAATCCATCAGCTGTCACCGACGTGCACAGAGCTGCGCCTTGAGGTTTGCTTGGCGGGTCAGCGCGAGTGTCACCCCGCCCGGCGCCGGCAGCCTTGAGGAAGGTTAGGATCAGATTGTCGGGTGCTCCCGCTTACTTAGCATATTATTCAAGAGATTCTTCTTGAGCCACTGAGCCGCCACCCCTCCACCCCCTCCATCAACTCCACACCCTCCGCACCCCATCCTTCACCTCTGGGCCTCCGCCGGGCTGCTGCTGCTGCTGCTGCTGCTCCTCCTCCTGCCGCTCAGAGGGGTACGCCTATGATGGAACTCATATCGTGCTTGCTGGAGATTGTAATGGAGGAGGGAATTTATGGTTTGGAGCAGAAGTTGTGCACGTGCGTGTATATATTTAAACACACACACACACACACACACACACACACACACACAAACACACACACACACACGCACACAGTCTTACCTCTTTAACATTCTCTAATCTAATTACAACAAATGCTGGTCTAGTTAGGCTCGGCTGTGAGTGTCGGGGAGGCCCTTGTTCATCCTGCCTACCGCCGCGGGCAGCCGCTGAAATTCTGCATATATTTGCAACAAATTAAGGTGTGCGTCGCCTCGCCGGCCGCCCTCCCGCCTGGCTGTCAACACGCAGCCCGCCCGTCCTCCTTCACCCACCGCGACCTCGGCTACAAGAGCGGGGCGTGACGAGGCTCGGCGCCCACCTGTAGCGGAAGAGACCGGGGTAGACCAATCAAAGGGGTGTGACTGATACCTTTGGTCGGGGAACTAACCTAGTGAAGACCTTTTTCGGCCGTGCCCAGGATTTACGCACTTGTCTCCGTCTTAGCTCTGATGTCACCCCAGCCGCGCGGTGCCTTGTGTTGTGCTCTCGTCACCGCTGCATGCCCGGCGGAGTGACGCTGGGAGTCGGCGGCGCGTCCAACCTCCCCGCCAAAACCACTTCTTGTCATTCCTCATGCTATAATTACGTTCAAACTGTGCTGATATTTCCTTCATAAACATGGATCACTTACGCGCGGATCACCGTCTTTAGCCCCGAACTGAAATGATAAAACAGAGCAACGTTCCCTTGGCTGTCCCTGCACACTGCCCTCAGCCCGGTAGCAGCGACGGCGGCGGCGGCGACGGTGTGGTGTGGCGGCGACAGCGATCTCGGGATATTCAGTGTGTGTGTGTGTGTGGGGGGGGGGGGGGGGGGTGTTAAGGAAAATAATATCCTTGCCTATTTTATTTCCCCATTGCCACCTCCTCCACTTCCTGCGGCCACTTTTTCACTTTATTTTTTTCCACCCTTCCCTCTCATTTCCCTTCCCTCTCATTTCCCATCCCTCTCATTTCCTTTTGCCCTGTTTTTCTTTCCCTCCCTCCCTCACTCACTCACTCACACTCACACACACACACACACACACACACACACACTACACCACGACAGTCCAGCATCAACAAGGACATGCCCTACCCCTATCCCCCTGTCCCCCTTCTCCTACCTCTCCCCCTCTCTGCCTCTCTGGTCAGCGCCGTGCAGTCTGCCAATGCAAAATTCCTCCCACTGCACGAAATGTCACTGGACTGCAAAAAGAAAAAGAAATGTTTGTGTTGTGTTTTCCTCTTCGTCTAAATCTTCTTTCTTTGTAACAGTCAGGTTAGAGTGGCCATTTGTATTGGAAGTATGTAGTTATATGATTTTCTCACTTTTTTGTTTTTTTTTTGTTTATGATGCAGAGTTTATTCACTAAGTTTTTGTTTTATACTTTTATTCACAGACAGCTCTTCGTAGTCTCAACAGGTACCGTACACTCTGGCATATTTTTACATCGACGAATCTTAGTTTTTCTTTACCCAGAGAATTTCCTCTTCCAGTTGTCATTACCTGCGACTGACTTTGTTATAACCTGGAAGTAAATGAAAAGGTGAGAACCCGAGGAGATGGAAAGGCAGAAGACCACGAAGGAGAAACTCATAGCAAAGAAGAGATCAAAGAAAAACAAATTTACATACCCGAGTGTAAATACAGAAGAACAAAAAGAAACTCAGAGCGATAAGGAGACAAGCAAAAAAAAGTCGGAGGTAACGGAAGAACTGGAATGGCAGGAGCAAGGCTGAGAGCAAGACAGCAAAGTAGAGTTGAGGGAAGGCAGTACACGTATGGGGCCCGCGAGTGGTGGCCGTGAGGGAGGGTCGAGGCGTGATAACAAATACCAGCCATTACTGTAAGCGTCGGAGGGTCGCCCGGGGTGTGGGGTGAGCGCCGCCGCCAAGACACCAGCCCTGACACTCACCAGCCACCGCCATTACACTCGCATTAACCACAGCAGGAGGCGAGGCGGGTCGGGGCGCTGACAGCAGGAACGGCGAAAGCGACTAAACGGGGGCTGGCAAAGGCTTCTGTTGGGGAAAGAGAAGAACGGAGAAAGGGGCCAAACGGAAGAACGAAACGGTTAAACGAAAGAAGAACGAAGAAGGCAGCTAAACGAGGACTGGCGGAGTCTTCTGATGGGCAGGAGGCGACGCGGGGAAAGAGAAGAACGGAGAAAGGGGCCAAACGGAAGAACGAAATGGATTAACGAAAGAAGAACGAAGAAGGCAGCTAAACGAGGACTATCGGAGGCTTCTATTGGCGACACGATAAATAAAAATAAAAATAAAATGGATATGAGGAAGGGAAAGATACGAAGAGAAGGCAGATCGCGGGAAACATATGCGCTGATAGGATACGGTGATAGAAGGACTGGCGTGGGCTTCTTTTGGTGTGCTGGCGACGTGGGGAGGAAAAGGAAAGAAGTAAAATGGACCAAAGGAAAAGGATACGAATTACAGGAAAAGGAGATGGCCTGGCAGCAGAAGGTTAAAATGGTGAAGCAAGGATTGGTGGAGGCTTCTTTTGGCAGACACGGAGACACGGAGACACGGAGAAAAAAAGGAAAGAAGCAAAACTGATATGAGTAAGGGAAAGATAAGAGAAGGCATAACAGTAGGAAACAGAGATGGCGCGCTGACAATAGGTGGCTTAAGCTGGAAAGGAAGGACTGACGGAGGCTTCAAGTGATAAGCAGACAACCCAAGGAAGGAAATTATGAGTCAGAAGTATAAACGGTAAAAGATACCAAGAGACAGGCAAGAACCATAAAGCAAACGGTAGATAAACAGATATAGACAGGAGATAAGAATTGCAACTAAGAGCAGATAGGAAAATGAAAGCACGAGGTAGGAAAGTGTTGGCAATTATATGTAGCACAGGAGATGGGTGAAGGAAGGGAGGGGTCAGGTACGGGAAGCTGGGAGGAAGATGAGGAGTACGTGGGGCCGGAGAGGAGACAGGAGAGGAGGAGGAAGATGAAGAATGCTGTGTTTGGTGGGAGGGGGGACGCTGCTGTGGTGTTCTATTCCTGACACGAGGAAGGAAAGAGAAATGCAGTGAGAAGAAGGAGAAAAGGGTACATAGTCAGGAGAAAGAGGAAGCAGAAGAAGAAGAAGAAGAAGAGGGAAGTACAAGAGTAAGAACAAGATAAAAACATAAAAAGAGCAGAAGGAAAGATAGAAAATTAAGAGCTTGACAAAGAGAAAGCGGAAGAGAAGAAAAGGAAGAAGAACGAGAAAAAAGGAAAGAGAAGGAGAACAAGAAGAAGGATGAGGAGAAACAGGGTAAGGAAGAGGAGAAGGAAACGAAGTTGGAACTGGATCTTAGCAGGAACAAAAAAAGAAAAAAAAGAAGAGGAAAAGGAGTAGGAAGCGTACCACCACCACCACCAAGAAGAGAAGGAGAAAGAGGAGGAGGAGGAGGAAGAACCAAAAGAAGAAGAAGAGGGAGAGGAGGAGGAGGAGGAGGAGGAGGAGGAGGAGGAGGAGATCACAATAATAATGCAGAATTAGTGGCATCGTCCGCAATAAGAAGAGGGTTGCCTACCACACGGGTCGCCTTGATAAGAGGCTTCACCGGGCAGGGCGACGCAACGACCCTCAGGAGGCGGGGGACAGGTGGGCCGAGGCAGGGGGCGAAGGAGGCGGTGGTGGTGGACTCGATGCGGGGGGGGACCAATGACAGGGATGGACCTCACCTCGACACACACACACACACATACACACACACACACACACACACACTGGAATGCCTTGCCAATGAAATCATGTGTGTGTGTGTGTATGTGTGTGTGTGTGTGTGTGTGTGTGTGTGTAACGAATATACGAGAATTATTAAAGTAAATGTTAATAAGATGCGATAAAATGCAGGACCTTACGAGTGTGTCAACATCTGAATAGGAAAAAAACAGCATATAAGTAGGTTACACACACACACACACACACACACACACACACACACACACACACACACACACTTGAGGAAAAAAGAGGGCAGTAAAAAAAAAAAAAAAAGAGGAGGATTAGATTACGTTGAGTGTATTTTTAAAGTCCTCGATCCTGACGTTATTGATTGGCACTTTTACAACGAATTTCACTCTTCAGAATTTATGGAGAAATCTCGTGTTATATTACTGATCCGTATTCAGTGCATTCTCTCTTTTTTTTTTTTTTTTTGTTCTCTTATCTCAAAAGTTCACCTGCAAGCATTTTTTTTTTCTCCTCCAACTTCAGAACTCGGAATTATGTGTAACCTGATTTTGTTTCTCTCGTTTTGTTGTTTGTGTTTTGTGTTTTGCTTCAGATCATTTAGTAACCTCTCGCAACTTTTAATTAAGGTCTTTTTTTCAGCTTCTCTGGCCTACTAACTTAACCCCGGAACGCGTAGTTATCAATATCCATAACCTTATTTACCCCACACGACAACACTAAATTATTCTTGTAACCTGCTCACAGAAACCTTGCTACTTAATCTTTTCTTGCGCTCCTCACTTTTTTTTTTACTTATCCTTCTTTCATTGTTTTTCTTTTCTTCGTTTCTTCTTTAGCGTTCTTATTTCTTGACTTCTTTAACCTCTTTTATTTGCCTACTTGCTTTTCTTCTTCTTTGTCATAAGCATTAATATTTCGAATCATATGTCAGATTGTTAATAGTGAAGAGCGTATTTAGCTTTTTTTCCTTGTTTTCTTTTTCTTCTTTTCTTCTTTAACTTTCTTCTTTCTTGACTTCTTTAACCTCTTTTATTTACCTACTTGCTTTTCTTCTTCTTTGTCATAAGCATTAATATTTCGAATCATATGTCAGACTCATAATAGTGGAGAGCGTATTTAGCTTTTTTTCCTTGTTTTCTTTTTCTTCTTTTCTTTTTTACTTTTCTTCTTTCTTGACTTCTTTACCCTCTTGTTTACTTTTCCTACTTCGCCTCTTTTCTTCTTTGTCATAAGCACTACCCTTCCGATACACCTGAGGACGCTTGATAGTGAAGAGTTTTTTTTACTTCTCTTTATTTTCTTCTTTCTACTTTTCTTTACTTTTTCTTCGTTTTTTCTTGACTTTTCTTCTCTCTTGACTTCCTTACCCTCTTTTTTACAACTTACTTTTCTTCTATTCTTCTTTGTCATAAGCATTACCATTCCGAGACATCTGAGGACGCTTGATGGCGAAGAGCTGTGTGTCTTCCGCCATCAGGTTCATGCTTACCCATTCTTGAAGAGGCAGTGACCCAATACATACTCAATACCGGCTCATAGATACCCATAACACCCCTGCCTGACCCTTTGCGGTAAGACGTAAGGATTGTATTGCTGTCTAGGGACCTGCTGGGTGTCTCCTTTCACCTCGTCGCCTTGCCTTGCACTCCGTTATCGCCGCGACTAACTAGAAGGTCCCCATTAATTCATCGTGGCTTCCTGCGGCGTTCCTCTGGGTGCTCGCCTCGGCCTGTAATCTGAAGGGCCGTGATGGATGGCCGCGGCTCCCTCCAGCATCTCTCTCTCTCTCTTTCTTTCTTTTTCTCCTTCCTTCATCTCCCCGCCTTCTATCGTTCTTCTCTCTGTTCTTCCTTCTATCATCTCTCCTTCCAATATCTCTTTCTCTTTCTTCTCTCTCTAAAATAATGATGAATTGGTATCGATTTCTCACAAACAAGAACAGTATAGCATCTATTGATATGTGTGAAAAAAAAAAATACATGCTAAACATTCCTCGGTCGTGTCATCTGTCTTCTGTTTTATTTCTCTCAAGAAAAAAAGTTAAAAAATATTGGTGTGTGTTTGGCAAAAGAAAAGAATCCAGCGCGATCAATACACGAGTTCTCAAGTTCACTTATAACCTTCTAACGCTTCTCTTGTATTTTTTCTGCAGGTAGGTCGTGTCGGAATCTACGGAACACCTGCCTGCTGACGCTCCCTACGTAAGTGTTAACTGTTAGTTTGTTTATTTTTCGGTTTTAGTTTTACCATCGCTAGCTTTAACTTTTCGGCGTGTTATCTGTAAACTATGGAGTTGCTGGGTGGATTTTACCCCACGAAAGTGTTAACGTACGAATTTGCGCGCGTGATCAAGAGCGAAAGATAGAAGAGGATACTGTACCAGAATGAACAAACGCAGACACTTGAAGAATTGATTAACCGCAAAAGCCTTACTCCCTTTATCAAGAGTTGCGGCGAATCTCTGTATGGACTGCACAGGATATTACAGGTAAGAACTTTGCGATCAGTCACCCTTTGTTCATTTGGCGGTGGTATATAATAGTAAAGATATCTGTTACCAATCTATTCTATTTTATTTATAGTTTCATACGCGCAAAAAAAATCATAATTTCTCTTACAGCATGGGAGGCAGTTCAAAGGGGAAGGGAAAGGAAGCCCGCTAGTCGTTGCTCCAGCTGTTATTGTTTATTCATATAAGGTAAATATTTTTTATCCAAATACTTTCCATTCAAAACATCACTAATGATTACTAAACATTTTTTAATCATAGACAGTGGTAAAGGTTCTTATTTGATATTCATTGCGGAAATCGTTTTTGACTCCCCCGATCACATATCCCTTTTTTTTTCAGCATTCTTCCGCACAGTTCCAGTTGGTGCCAAGAGGCCGTCGCTTCTACAGCCGAAGCTCCCACGACCTGGGTGTGTGTGGCTCAACGACCAACTCAGCTTCAGTCGTAGCTATATCTTGATTTTTTTAGTGTAGTCGTATAGTAAATGTTTTTTGTATTTTTTTTTGTTGCCCCTAAAGGATTCAGTTTTGTTACTTGTAATAAAAGCATCAAGTAAATCTAAGTACAGAGGGTATATCTGTCATATTTTTTAGATGCAATAAATTTTTCTTACAACAATTTATTTAGAGTATTTCGAAACGAGATTCTTTACCCCACGCGAGTGTTTGCGTTCCTCGGCGCCATCGTAACTGTTCTAGTATTAGTGGCCATTTCGGGGAATATTGATGACTGTTTACGTGTCTGTGTGTCTGTGTGTGTGTGTGTGTGTGTGTGTCTGAGTCGTGACGTGTCTGGCAGCCGTGTGACCCAAACAGACCATCGAGCTGCCTTTTGTGCACCGCAGAGGCAGGGGACTGGAGGGAGATCGATGGTGAGAGAGAGAGAGAGAGAGAGAGAGAGAGAGAGAGAGAGAGAGAGAGAGAGAGAGAGAGAGAGAGAGAGAGAGAGAGAGAGAGAGAGAGAGAGAGAGAGAGAGAGAGAGAGAGAGAGAGAGAGAGAGAGAGAGAGAGAGAGAGAGAGAGAGAGTAAAAAGTAAAATTCGTAACATCACTCTCTAAATCGCTTTCTGTCACACTAGTCTCCGTCAACGCTGCCTCTGTTACTTCCCCCGTTCATGAAACTCAACACTAATTTCCCTCTTTTTGATCTTTTGGAATGCGGATATTTCTACCGTGGACGTTCATATCTCTTCGTCACGGACAGACTGAAGCTCCGTCGCAACGTCCATCAGCGTCAAACCGTCTGTCCGCTAACGTAAAAGACGAGACGATGGAACCTTTGATCGTGCCACAAAATGAGGAATCAATCGTCTATTCTCTCATCGCGTGGCTTTCAAGATTTTTAATTCCCTTTCCGTTTGTCACGTTGCGATGGAGTCTTTGATCCTGGGCTACGAAATGAGGAAAGGTTATCACGAATCAATCATCTATTCTCTCTTCGCGTGGCTTTCAAGAGTTTTAATTCCGTTTGTCACTTTACGATGGAGTCTTTGATCCTGGGCTACGAAATGAGGAAAGGTTATCACGAATCAATCATCTATTCTCTCTTCGCGTGGCTTTCAAGAGTTTTAATTCCGTTTGTCAATTTACGATGGAGCCTTTAATCCTGGCTACGAAATGAGGAAAGGTTATCACGAATCAATCATCTATTCTCTCTTCGCGTGGCTCTCAAGAGTTTTAATTCCGTTTGTTAATTTACGATGGAGTCTTTGATCCTGGCTAAGAAATGAGGAAAGGCTATCACGAATCAATCATCTATTAGTCCCATTTCTTCATAGCGTGGCTCTCATCAGCTTTAATTGCGTTCTCGGTCTGTCTTTTTACGATGGAAGCCTTTGATATTGGCTACGAAATGAGGAAAGGTTATCACGAATCAATCATCTATTAATCCCAGTTCATCATCGCGTGGCTCTCATCATCTTTAATGCGTTTTCGGTCTGTCTCTTTACGATGGAAGCCTTTGATCCTGGCTACGAAATGAGGAGAGGTTTTAAGGAATCAGACGTCCATCTTCTCATCTCGTGGCTTTCATCAGCTTTAATTTGTTTTTGGTTGTCTCTTTAGCTTATATACGAGGCGAGCCAACCCTTTGATCCCACCCTGCATGAATACTGAAATTGGGTCATGGATCGTCTGCCGCCCTTCCCTCTTGCCTCCCTCGCGCTCCCTCCCGCCCGTCTCCCATCGCGTGACGCTCCCCTTCTCTGATGTGCCGCGCGGAGGAAGGTTTAAAATTCCGTCTGGTTTTAGCGACTCCCTCCGATGACCCTCTCGTGCCGATACTAAACTCCATATTCTCAGACGCTTTTAGCTCCCACAATCAATAATTCCCAAGGCCACTGAGGAGATTAGTCGGGTTCTAGTGAGTGTTTCTTAAGGTTCATGGTACAGAGGATGGGTCAGACTACCACCAGGGTCATACAACTACCCCTGGATATGCCCAAAACTTGCTTGCAGTCTTGCACTTGATGTTGACCTCCATTTTCTTCCTGATCAAATTCTCTCCTCCTCCTCCTCCTCCTTCTTCTCCTCCTCCTCCTCCTCCTCCTCCTTTGCATCCTTCTGTTACCACTCAATTTTTCTTTGTATATAATCTCTTTATCAACCTCTTCCTTCCCTTATATTTTACCTCCGTCCTTAACCTGCTTTTCCCCTCTTCTCTTGCATCGCCTATCGCCTCCCATCTCCTCCTCCTCCTCCTTCTCTTCCTTCTCTTCCTGCCTTACCGTTCCTTCCTCTTCCTTTCCTCTTCCAGCTTTTATCCCTTGTTTTCCTTTCCATATGTTTCTCTCCTACCTTTTCCTCCCTTCCCACCTTCCTTTTCTTTGTATTCGTTCACCTCCTTTCTTTTTTTCTCCTCGTCTCAGCCTCGACCTCCCTTTTTTTCTCTTCATGGGTTTCTTTCTTATCTTTTCCTAACTTCCCCTTCCTTTCTTTCTTACTCCATGCACCTCCTTTATTTTCTTCTCTCTTCGTCTGTTTCTCTATTACCTTATCGTCCCTCCCTCTTCATTCCCTTTCCCAGCGTGTATCCTTATTTTCCTTCCTTTTTTATCCTTTCTACCTCATTGTCCCTTTCCATTCCTTCCCTCCGTACTCCAAACACCTTCCTCTTTGCTCTCTCCGTCTGTTTCTTTCCCCCTTTATCATCCTTTCCTCTTCCTGTATTCTCTTTTTTCCCCGTCTGTTTTTTTTCTCCTACCCTTTCCTCTCTTCCTCTTTCCTTCCATCCGTACTCAATGCCCGTCCATTCAGCGCTCATCCCTTTTTTTCTGTTTCTTTTCTCGTCTCGGCCTCGACCTCTGCCCCGTCTAAGGCGCCTCCAGAGATTGCTTGGCCGCGGGGGATCGTTGCTATTATGAAAACGATGTTGCTGATTCTGATGGCGGCGGTGCAGATGACGGCTTGCGGGCGGTAATCCTTCGCAAATGGTCCTCTTTTTCATACGCCGCGCTGCATTTGTGTTTCTCGCATTGCCTCCTTGTGTTGTTGCTGTTCCTCGGATTGTAGCAACTGGAGGAGGATGTGTGTTGTCTCAGGAGCTGTTTTGGGTTCGGTTCCTGCTTCCGGTAGTGTTTGCACAGGTGTTAAATACCTTTACACAACACATCACACCCCTCATCACCGGAAAGTAGAGTATAAGAATGCGAAGAAAGGGGAAAACAGAGAAAGTTGGGGTTAGGATGGAGAGGAAAGTAATAAAAAAGATGCCAATAGGGAAAACTTGGAAAAGAAGAGAATTAAGTAGAAGATATTATAACACTGATGTGGTAAAGCTTCATCCAGTCTCGTTTTTTGGTGTGAGTGATGATACTTCTGTTGCAGTGATAAATGTAAACAACAAAACCTCAATAGAGTCGATGCTTGTGGTACTGTTTATATGAGCATTGAGGAAAGGACATTACGGCAATAGTTTAATACTGTTCTGGAGTTCTGGACGAGGCACGGTGGAGTAAGGCGTAAGCGAGGCGACGATAGATGCATAGGTGGAGCAGGAGAAGGAAGAGGAGGAAGAGGAGGAGGTGGAGGAGGTGGAGGTCCGTGTGGATTACTGTATTTCAAGATATGACTGTCAGACCATCCCTCCACACACACACACACACACACACACACACACACACACACACACACACACGAGACTCACATACCTCCTGCGAAGTTAATACAAAACCACTTTCTTTTGGCTTACTCCTCCTCCTCCTCCTCCCTCTCCTCGTCCTCCTTCTCCTTTTCCTACTTGTCCTCCTCCTCCTCCTCCTCCTCCTCCTCTCTCCTTCCTTCTTCGTCCCTTCTCCTCCTCTCGGTGCGTCCCTGCAGGTCCCTTGCTCTGTAATCGTCATGTCACAGCGAGATAAGGATCGCCCTACGCACTATACGACGAGTTCCACCGACACAGTTAAATGTTCTTCGTGATAAACATTCCTTCTCGTTCTTTGACATCGGGGAGTCGCTGACCGTCCTCACCCTGCTTGTATTCGCCTTCTCTTTTTCCTTTTCCTAACCCTCCTCCTCTTCCTGACCCTCCTCCTCCTCCTCCTCCTCCTTCTCCTCCTCCTCGTCGGTGTCCTGTTGCCAAGATCCCGCTGCTCACCCCACACCAAGCGTTCGGATCCCCCTCCACGCCGTCACACCACCACCAGGCAGACTCCACCTGATAATTCCGCAGACCCCTTGAGGAGCAATTATTTTTAATTTACGAACCTTAATCATGACTGCATTTCTTTTATTCCACCACCACTACCACTACCACTACTACCACTACGACTACCACTACGCTTTCTCCCACTACCACCACCACCACCACCACCACCACCACTACCCTACCTCTCCTTTTTACTACTACTACTACTACTACTACTACTACTACTACTACCAGAGCCCCTACCCTACCACTTCTCTCTCTCTCTTCTCCTTTTTCTCTTCCTCCTCCTCCTCTTCCTCCTCCTCCTCCTTGCAGTCCCTTCCCGTTCCTCGACACGTTCCTTCCTTCCTTCCTTCTTCTTCTTCTTCTTCTTTTTCTTCTTCCTTATTACTTCTATGCTTATGCTGGTGGTTTTGTTGTTGTTGTTGTTGTTGTTGTTGTTGTTGTTGTTGTTTAGTCTCCTTCTTGTCCTATGTATTGTATTTTATCCGTTCTTTATCCTCATTCTCCTTCCTCTTCACTATCCTTATCCTGCATCCTCGTTTGGTTCTTTCTCATCCTTAACCTTCTATACTTCTTCGTCCTTCTTCTTTTTTTATTCTTTCTTATCCTTCTCCTTTTAAATTTCTATATCCTCCGCTTTCAATTAATTCTTCCTCATCTCTCTTCTTCTTATAAACCTCTTCGCCTTTTTCCTCTTCTTCCTTTTTTCAGTCTTAACTTTTTTTTGTCCTGCATCTTCATTTTTTATTCCTCCTCGTTTTCTTTCTTCTTCTAAAACTTCTTCCCCTTCCTTCTCCTCCTTTTTCTCCTTCCCCTTAACCTCTTCATCCATAGCCTTCATTTAATTCTTCCTCATCTTTCTCCTTTTTTTTTTTTTAAACTTCCTGCGTCCTCATTTATTATCTCCTTATCTTCTTCCTTCTTCTAAATCTTCTCCTTCCTCCTTCTTCCTCCTTATTCTTTATTCTGCGTCTTCCTTATGTTCTCCCTCATTCTCCTTCTATCTCCTCCTCCTAAATCTTCTCCTTCCTCCTTCCTTCTCCTTATTCTTTATCCTGCTTCTTCATTATGTACTTCCTCATTCTCCTTCTTCTTCCTCATCCTTCTTCTTTATCCTCCATCTTCATTTGTTTCCTTCGCATCTTTCTTCTTCTCAACCTTTTCATTCTGTTCCTTCATATAATTTTCCCTCATCTTTCTCTTTCTCAACTCCTTCATCCTACGCCTTCCTTATCTTCTCCTTCTTCTATACTTCTTTTTCCTTCCTGCATTCTTCCCCATCGTTCTCTTTCCCATCTTCTTCATCCAACGCCTTCCTCATCTTCTCCTTCTACTTCATTTCTTCGCCTTCCTCTTCCTCCTTCTTTCCCGGCAGCCACGCAGCGTCGTCAGGTCGAGGCAGCCCGGCAGCCCACCAGCACCGCTACCTAGCCTTGCCGCCGCCGCCGCTGCCGCCATGTTCTCCATCACACGCCTCGAGGCTGACACTGCAACGCGCGGCTTTTGTCTCCCTACGCTGCGCCAACACACACACACACACACGCACGCACATGCACACGCACAGACAACACAGGCGGGCAGGCATTCAGTACCCGTCCTCTGCCCTGCGCGCCGACCGAGGTATCGCTAGGCATGACGCAGACAAGGAATCTAAGAGCATTATAAGGTAAATAGATAATCCCCATAAGAAGTGTTGGATCGCCTCTACTGCTCCTCCTCTCTCTCGCTCCCTCCCCGCCGCCAGCCACTGCACGCTGAAGAAAAAACAAAAAAACAAAAGAAAGACGCCGGGAAATAGAAAAAAAAGAGCAGCATTTGCGGACGTCCCATAACAAGCGGACATGTTTCTCTGTGATTGCATTTACGTAAAAACACAAATCGATTTACGAATTTCGATAATTAGCCGGTGATGACGCGTCAAGTCCAAGAGAAAGGGGAGAGGGGGGTGAGGGGGGAAGGGGGGGGAGGGATCAAGGCACCTCCTCCATAACCCCCTCCCTCGCCCCCCTCCACATCCCCCGCCCCTCCGCCAAGCCTCTTCAGGTCCTAAAAACGCGGCAAGAAGTTTCATTCCTGCAAGAAAAAAACAATAATAAAAGTTAAGGACGCGGCATGGAGGAGGCGCCTGCTGCCCGCTGCCTGCTGCCCGCCCGCCGCCCTCCCTCCCTCCCTGGTCGTGGCCTGCTAACTAACATCGTGGAAATTAATAAACTTTAACCTTGGAATTATGATCAATATTTCAATCGTAATCTTGGTGAAGCTGCAGCGCCGGGACCCCAAGGTGACCCTGGCGGTTGTGTCGCCCCCCGCTGCCCCCCCCTGCCACCACCACCCCGCCCGCAAACCCTCCCCTCTGCCCCTCTCACCTGCCGCACCCCTCCCTCCTCCCCCCTCACCCCCCCTGCCCTTACCCTCCCTCACCATCACCTGTAATTTGCCCGACGGTCCTCTCCGGAGAAACAACGACATCCTCTCTCTCTTCAATGATTGGTCGCGAGCTGTCATTACTACGTTTATCGTATTTCACCTACACGGTCCGCCTGGCTGGTCGGTCCAGACTCAATTTCCAGCCTCGCCAATTACGACGTCCCTAGAGCCGACTCTTATAATAGCGGACACTAGGACGGGGTCGCCAAAACGATGACATCTCGGCCGAAATCTTGCACCGAGAAGGATCAGAATGGTGGGAGGGAGGCAGGGAAGGAAGACTGGGAGAGGAGGAAGAGGAGGAGAGGAAGAAAGGAGGTTAGGAGGGATGGAAGACAGTGGAAGGAGAGCGGTGAGGAAGACAGGGAGAGGAAGAGAGGAGGTTATGAGGGAGAGAAGACAGGGAGAAAAGAGAGGAGAAAGGTAAGGAGAAGAAAGCAAGGAAGTGAAGGAGAGAATATTGGGAGAGAGGCAAAACAGGAAGAGAGGAAAAGAATGAGAAGAGGAAGGAAGCAAGGGAAGGACGAAAGGAAGAGGAAGAAGGGGAAAAAGAAGACTGCAAGGGAGAGAGGAAGAGCAAGACAGGAAGAGAATAAAAGGAAGAAAGGGAGAGAAACGAGACCACGAGAGCGAAAGAAAGAAGAGAGGAAGAAAGAAAATAAGGGAGAGGAAAAAGACGAAGATCGGAAAGAAGCAAAACAGGAAGAAAATAAAACGAAGATACGAGAAGAGTGGGAAGGAAAATGGAGTAAGGAACGAAGGAAAAAGAAAAACAAGTAGAGAAAGACAGAGAAGCAAGAGAAGCAGGAAGAGGAGGAGGAAGAGAAAGAGAAAGAGAAGGAGAAGCCTGTGGTTTTGCGTTCGGTTAGGTAAGGAGAGGAAAGAGGAGGAGGAGGAGGAGGAGGAGGAGGAGGAAGAAGTGTTAAAGATAGCAGGAGGAAGCACTGGAAGAGGAGGAGGAGGAGGAGGAGGAGGAGGAGGAGGAGAGAGAAACAAGAAGTGAGAGAAAGAAATACGGTGGAGAGAGAGAGAGAGAGAGAGAGAGAGAGAGAGAGAGAGAGAGAGAGAGAGAGAGAGAGAGAGAGAGAGAGAGAGAGAGAGAGAGAGAGAGAGAGAGAGAGAGAGAGAAAGGAAGGAAGGAAGGAAGAGAGAAGAAGGAAGTCTCAATCAACAAACGCAGTGAAAAAGAGGAAAAAGAAAGAAAAAAAACATCAGAGAGAGAGAGAGAGAGAGAGAGAGAGAGAGAGAGAGAGAGAGAGAGAGAGAGAGAGAGAGAGAGAGAGAGAGAGAGAGAGAGAGAGAGAGAGAGAGAGAGAGAGAGAGCATAGAAGTGACTGACAGTTGTATTGACCCCTGGCTTCAAGACCCGGATAGAGCGAACAGGCGGACCTCACACGCCTTACCCTGCCCTCCCGCCCTCCGCCGCCTCCTTCCCTTGCGAGGCGCCGACGAAGGGGAAGAGGACGAAGAAGGAGACGAAGATGGGAAGGAGGTACCGATGAAGGGAAGGCGCTATAGGAAGAGTACAAAGCTGCACCTATTCTTTACTCGGAGGAAGAGGAAGAGGAGGAGGAAGAGGAAGAGGAGGAGGAAGAGGAAGAGGAGGAAGAAGAGAAAAGAGGAGATGGAGAATGAGGGGCAGGAAGAAAGGGAGAGACTGGAAGAGGAAAAAGGAGGAAGAGAAGGAGGGGAAGGAGAAGAAAGAAGAGGAAAAGAGAAAGACGAGTACGAAGAAGAGGAGATGGAGATTGAGGTAGAAGAAGAAAAGAAGGAAGAAAGAAGGGAAGAGGAAAAGAAGGAAGAAAACAAAGAGTAGGAAGAGGAAGAGAAAGAGGAGATGAAGATTTAGGAAGAGGAGAGAAAAAGAAAGAAAGAGGGAGGAAAAGAAAGAAGAGAACGACAAGTAGGAAGCGGAAGAGAAGGTCGAGAATAAGGAAAAAGAAGGAAAGGAAAGAATGAAAGAGGAAAAAAAAGAGAGGAGAAGGAAAATGATACAGAACAAAAAACAAAACAGAAAAAAAACATGAAATCAAGAAAGGAAGTTGAATGAAAGGAAGAAACAAGTAAACGAGGAGGGACGAGAGAAACGGAAGTATGAAAATAGTTTGAAAAATAAATACAAAGGAGAAGAGAAGAAGCGAGAAAGTATCCTGAGAAGTGGACGCTATATTAGGAGGAGGAGGAAGAGGAGGAGGAGGAGGAAGCTGAAGAAGGGAGACTGAGGTAAAGATGAAAACGATGAAATAAGATAAAGAAAAAAATTAATAATGTAACAGGAGGAGGATAAAGATAGAGAAAGATAGAGAAAGTAAGCAAGAGAAGGAGAAGAAAATTACGAAAAAAAGAAAACTATTATAAGAAAAAAAAGAAAAAATGGAGACAGGAAAAGGAACAGGAAAAAAAAAGACGAAAGGAAAAAGTAGAACAAGGAAGAAGAAGACTACAGTGAAAGGAAAGAAACAAAGAAGAAGAAGGAAGAGACGAAGAAGAAGAAGGAGGAGAAGGAGGTAGAAGAGGATGAAGAGGAGGAGGAGGAAAGGGTTGCCATGTAGGTGAGGTGAACGCTATCCACGAATGTAAATTATGGCTGTGAACCGACGGAGACACGGAAACACGGACTGCGGACATGAACGTGTGTGTGTGTGTGTGTGTGTGTGTGTGTGTGTGTGTGTGTGAGTGTGGTGGTGGGGGGGGGGGGCCGGCCATGTTACCTTGCTTCCAAACCCTCTAAGACCCTTCCATTCGCATACATAATTATTTTCCCGATCGATTTTAACTTTTCATTGGTTGCCAAAGAGAAATTGTGTCCTTGTGAAGTTGCTCCCGGGTGATGGAAAGGGAGGAAAGGAAGGCAGGGAGAGGAAGAAGAGCGGGGAGGGTTGGGGAGACAGGGAGAGGAAAAGAGAGAGGAAGATTAGGAGAAAGAAAGAGAAGAGTAGGAAGAAGGAGTAGGAAGGAAGTGACAAGGAGGGAAAAAAAACAAAAAAAAAAAAACAGGAAGAATATAGAAAATAATGAAGAGGAGAAGACGAACTCTATCACACACACACGCACACACACACACACACACAGAGAGAGAGAGAGAGAGAGAGAGAGAGAGAGAGAGAGAGAGAGAGAGAGAGAGAGAGAGAGAGGGGGGATAAGCAGTGTCCCTGGATCGCTCACACCCTAATACATGTCATCTGCCTCGTGATAATAAAGATGACATGGACGAGAAAGATAATTGCCGACCCGGGCCAAGAAAAACCTATACCACCGGCGTTCCTAAGGGTCAGAATCCCCCTCCGTTTCGTCTCCCTCGCGGCTTTGTGGTTCCGTTGGCGCTTGTGACGTTCTTGGATCGGTCCCTTCGTCCCTTCCAGTTCGAAATGGCGCAATTGGTAATTTACGGAAATCATGGGGTTACACTTGTCCCTGGCCTTATATTTCTCTCTCTCGTATTGTTTTTTTTCTTAATTTCTTGCTTTTTTTGCTTCATTTTTATTATTCATTCATATTTTTTTCTGTTCTTCCTTTTTTTTTTGCTATTTCTGTTTTTTCATCTTATTGCTTTTTGTTGTTTTCCTTTTCTCTTCTTTTCCTCCTCTTTTCATTTATTTCACTTCCTCCTTTCCTTCTCTTTTCAGTCATTCCTCTTCCTCCTTTCCTTCCCTCCTCCTCCTTTTCCTACCTTCTCACCCATCCCTCCTTCTTTTTCTCTTCCTCTTCCTCCTCCTCCTCCTCCTCCTCCTCCTCCTTTCCCTTTGCAAGGCCGTAACTGATTATAGATTCTTAATAATTATCAACTGTGGTTTCGGAGCCCGTTAGTAGATGGCGCTGTAAGTCCATTATCTTTTATTTTTCTTTGTTTTTAGTATATTATTTTTTTACTCTACTTCAAATTCCTACTTTTTCCCGTTACTCCATTTTCCTTTTTTATATTTTTCTTTTTTTGGTGGGGGTCATTGCTTTGTTCGTTCGTGTGTGTGTTTGCTGGTCTTTTCTCTTCCCCCTCTTCCTCCTCCTCCTCCTCCTCTTCCTCCTCCTCTTCTTCATCTCTCCCAATATTCCATCTCAGATTATGTAAGGGAATGCAATCTTCTTAAGTGCCGGGGTGGTATAAATTCCACTCCCACTCTCTCTCTCTCTCTCTCTCTCTCTCTGCGTGGCTCATTTCCCCCCCCCCCCTTCACCTTCACCCCTTTCAGAGCTCGTAGAAATCACCCCCGTTTTCGTTGCATCGTCCAAAGGGGGAACTGAGTCAATTCTTCTCTTTCCCTCACCTCAAACATGCCACCTCATTACAGCCGCGTCGTGTTCCTCTGGGCTGACATGACGACACGACCTCTCCTCTCTCCCTTCCTCCTTCCCCCCCTCTCTCCCTCCCTCCCTTGGTTCTCCTGGTCTTGTTCCTCATTTTCCTAAATTTCAAACGCTACTCTTTTATTATCCTCCGTCGGTGTGATTTAAAAGCTCTCATTCTCCCCCTCCAGTGTTTTTGTTTTTTTCATTATTGTGTTTCTGTGTGTCTCTTTCTCTCCCCCTCCCCTTCTCTCTCTCTCTCTCTCTCTCTCTCTCTCTCCTGCCCTACAGCGCATAAGTTCTTTAGGATTAAGTGTTGCATTTTCTTGATTTAGGTTTATTGATACCAGCGTTTTGATCTGCGAATGTGTGTGTGTGTGTGTGTGTGTGTGTGTGTGTGTGTGTGTGTGTGTGTGTGTGTGTGTGTGTGTGTGTGTCCGATGTTATTCAATCCAATTTCCCTCTGTAATTGGGGAGTCGAGAGGGACAAAAAGAGGTTCGAGTCCCTTGGATTATTGGGACCGAGGGATTGAAAGGTCAGCCTCAGGTGCCTGAAGAGTGGCTGTCGCAACGCAATTTGATTATTTATATCGAATGGTGCAAGGAACGGAACGGAAGGGAGGAGGAGGAGGAGAAGGAGGAGGAGGAGGAGGAGGAAGCTGAGGAGGCGTTGCAGTAGTAGAAGGAGAAGGAGGAGGAGGGGGAGAGAACAGAGGGGAGGGAGTATAAAGAAGAGTAGGAGTGCCATCAGAATGAAAAAGGAGAGATTAGTATTATGAAGAGGAGGAGCCGCACGAGGAGAAAAAAGGAGAGGAGGAAGAGATGGCGGTAGTGGATGCGGCGGCGGAGGAGGAAGAAGAGGAAGAGGAGGAGGAGGAGGTTGAAGATAGACAGTCCATGTACCTTGCGGGTGCTCTTGGCTGGAGACTCAATATAACCTTCGCCTCTATGACTCCAAATTTAAAGATGCTTATAAGTGAAGTAAAAATACACATATATACTAAGTCTTGACCCTCCCCCTCCCCCCCTTTTATTACCTGATGTTATTTTCCTCCACATACTCTTACGCTAACTCCTCCTCCCCCTCTTCCTCCTCCTCCTCTTCCTCCTTCTCCATAACCTAGATGAAAAATGTGACTGCGACAAAATTCTCTCCCAAGTGTCATTTTCATACCAAGAACAATGACACTTGTCCCGTCTTGATTGGATTCTGGAAGGCGCCTCTTGAATCTGCCCCCTTGCCTCTGCCCCGTCGGCTTTTCCCTCGCGATTGTGGCCTTGTCTTGCGAATCTTTGGTAATCTTTGGTCTGGGCTGCCGACTGGGTCTTCTTCGGGTGCATGGCTTGGCGTGGTGGTAAGGTAATCGAGATCTGTAAGGAAAGAAAGGGACGCAGGAAGATGGCTTGGTGGTTATCGAGTGTTTTGGTTCTTCTTGGTGCAGCTGTTTGGTCGTCTGTTGGATTCTCGTGGGTAGTATTATAAGGCAGTGGTAGGTATCGAAGTCTGTAAGGAGGAAAGGGAAGAGGTGGCTGGGTGGTTGTCGATGTGTTTGGGTTCTTCTTGCTGTAACTGTTTCATCGTATACTGTGTTCTCGTGTGTGGTATTGTAAGGCAGTGGTAGGTATCGGAGTCTCTAAGGAAGAAAGGGAAGAAGGGACGATGGCTGGGTGGTTGTCGATGTTTTTTTGGGTTATTCTTGCTGTACCTGTTTCATCGTCTGCTGTATTCTTGTGCGTAGTATCGTAAGGCACTGGAAGGGATGGTGTAGGTGTCATGTAGCGTGTTGTTCAGCTTCGTTTACAATGCTTAGGTGAGGTCACTGTGTTTGGGGTTGACCAGGCAGCGTATTCCCCATCTCTCTTCTGGTATGTGACGCCCACTTTTGGACAGCTTAGGTTAAGTTAGGTTACTATATTATGTTAGGATTAGGTTATTAATAAATGTGATTATAGAAACGAGTGAACCCTTAGAAGTAAATGACCTTTTGATTTAAGTGTTAGATGTGGTCTAAGGATTCAATGTGTCAGGTCAGAGGAGCGTTGAGGTAGTGATATGATGAGAGAGAGAGAGAGAGAGAGAGAGAGAGAGAGAGAGAGAGAGAGAGAGAGAGAGAGAGAGAGAGAGAGAGAGAGAGAGAGAGAGAGAGAGAGAGAGAGAGAGAGAGAGAGAGAGAGAGAGAGAGAGAGAGAGAGAGAGAGAGAGAGAGAGAGAGAGAGAGAGAGAGAGAGAGAGAGAGAGAGAGAGAGAGAGAGAGACGGACAGACAGACACAGTTCCTGGAGGCGAGGGTGTGTGTGGCGTCGTAAATCACAAAAGGAAATCACCAAGCAGTTAATTCTTCGTCCGTGCTGCCAGACACCTGAACCTTCCTTTTCCTCTATCTCTTCCTCCTCCTCCTCCTCCTCCCCCCCCCTATCTATACCTCTTGCTCTTAATCTTATCTCTCATCCTCTCCCACTCCTCATTTTCCTCCTCCTCCTCTTCCTCTTCTTCCTCCTCCTCCTCCTCCTCTATCTTTTCTCCTTTTTTTTTTTCTTGTGTTTGATATCTTTCATTAAAAATTAAGTTGGATTTGGATTTAATAACTTTCTATAAACATTCAGTCATGGCTTAAAAAAATTTCTCTATATAAATTCAAACTTTTTACGTACATTATTTATATTACTTTTTAAGCACTATTTTTTTCTGATAATGCACAATTTTTAGGGACACTCGTTTTCGGACCCGTCTTGTGGCATTGAGGGGTGGATTTTTATTTATAGTGACGCCTCTACGTGCCTGACTCCCTCCTATCTTTGCTTCGCTTCTGTGAGGGTCAAGTCAAAGTGATGAGTGACGGGAAACCTTAAGAAAAAAGTCCCGAGTGATAGGATTCAAACGTTTTTAGACACTTTCTTGATCTTGTTCTTGTGGAAAAGTCTTAGCAATTACCTCTTAGTATTCACGTGTTTGTTTTTGTATTTGATTATATGTGTATGTGTGTATGCATATGTGTTACGAGAAAGAGTGAGGGAGAGAGAGGGATGTGTGTGTATGTGTATATGTGTGTGTTTTGATAGACAGAGGGAGGGAGGTAATGTTTGGGGGAAGGGGAGTGTGGGGGTAGGGGGGGAGGGTGTACTCATATAATATGCATGTATGTACGCCCCCTTCGGATACATCGCGAGGTCCGTTCACATCAAGATTGCCACACGTCCGTCATAGTTTCCTTGTGGGAGTGCAGGTGTGTCTCGGCCCGTACAGGTAAGGGAGCGATGCCTAATAAAAGATTCGTCACACCCTCACACACACACACACACACACACACACACACACACACACACACACACACAGACCCGAACCCAGCCCAGCCCAGCCCTGCCTTTGCGTGTGCGGTCCCATCCATCATCGGCAGAAATCATGCGGGCTCTCTTCTGTCTTTCGTTTGCTAATGTCCCTCTGACGTAATAATGCGTGTGTGACGTCATTCATCAAAGAGGCAAATCACATGGCTAAGATAAAATATTGGTGTTGATTAGCAGGGGGTGAAGAGGTTCTGAGCCCACACTAATGGAGGGTCAGAGAGAGAGAGAGAGAGAGAGAGAGAGAGAGAGAGAGAGAGAGAGAGAGAGAGAGAGAGAGAGAGAGAGAGAGAGAGAGAGAGAGAGAGAGAGAGAGAGAGAGAGAGAGAGAGAGAGAGAGAGAGAGAGAGAGACAACATACATACATATGATAGTTAACATACAGTAGAAATAGACAAAAATCACTTTCAAATTTATAAACATATTGAAATCTCGTAGACAGACAGAGAATTCTACTTAAGAGAAAGAGAGAGAGACAGAGATAGACAGAGTTAACATACAGTAGAAATAGACAAAAAATCACATTCAAATTTCTAAACATATTGAAATCTCGTAGACAGACAGAGAATTCTACTTAAGAGAAAGAGAGAGAGAGGCAGAGACAGAGATAGACAGAAACTTCACATACAACAGACATAAAGAAATCACACTCAAACTCATAAACACACTCAAAATCTCAGACGGACCAACGAACTGCACTTGAGAGAGAAATAAAGAAAGAAAGAGAAACGGAATGTCGGACTGCGCAAGAGGAGAGGCAGAGAAAGCCATAGATCAAGGTAGAAACAGACGGGCAGGTACGCACAGGAAGGTTAATTGCAGGTGGGCCGAAGACTTACGACAACGACGATAAACAAAAGAGATATAAGCATCGCCAGCACGGAAAGGGAAAGACATATGCGAGTCCCCCCCAAAAAAAAGGAGGAGAGAAAGAAGGACCAAAAACTCGAAATGGAAACTATAGAAGATGAAAGTGTGGCTTGAAGAGTAAAATAGATAGATAGATAGAGAGATAGATAAAGAGAGAGAGAGAGAGAGAGAGAGAGAGAGAGAGAGAGAGAGAGAGAGAGAGAGAGAGAGAGAGAGAGAGAGAGAGAGAGAGAGAGAGAGAGAGAGAGAGAGAGAGAGAGAGAGAGAGAGATTGTTGTTGTTGTTGTTGTTGTTTTTGTTGTTGTTGTTGTTGTTGTGATTGGCATTCTTTTATTTGTATCAATGTTTTTCTTTCTTGGAGTCTGTTTGTTTGTTTGTTAGTTTGTTTGCTTGTCTCTTTTTTTCTGTATTTTTCTGTCGTTTTTCTTCTGTTTTGTTCAATTTCCTTCTTTTTTTTGTTTTGTATTTTAATTTTTGTTGCTTGTGAAATGATTAAAAAGATGTGAAAACCTAATCTTCTTTTTATTATTATTATTTCCTATTATTTTTCTTCCTCCTCTTCTTCTTCTTTTTCCTCTTATTCTTATTCATCATCATCATCATCATCATCATCATCATATTAGTTTTAGTATTGCGTCTTATTTCCATTTGTCTCTCCTATTCCTCTTTCCTCTTTCTCCTTTACACACCGGATCGACATTTCATCTTCTTGCTCCTCCTCCTCTTCTTCCTTCTCTTCCTCCTCCTCCTTCTCTTCCTCCCCCTCCTCCTCCTCTCGCTAGTCTTCTCAGTACTCATGCTAACGCCTTTTTTCTTGCATTTTGACATTCCTTCAATACGAATATTTTTTTCCATGAGAGAGAGAGAGAGAGAGAGAGAGAGAGAGAGAGAGAGAGAGAGAGAGAGAGAGAGAGAGAGAGAGAGAGAGAGAGTAGAGAGTAGAGAGGAGAATATAGACAGATTAACAAACGTAGGAAGGAAGGAAGGAAGGAAAGTGTTCAAAAAGTAGAAAATTAAAAGGAAAGAAAATTATGAAAAGAAAAAAAGGAAAGGAAGAAAGAACGAAGGAAAAAATGAAGTAAACGATTAAAGGAGAGAGAAAAGAAGGAAATAGCATGTGCTAGAGAGAGAGAGAGAGAGAGAGAGAGAGAGAGAGAGAGAGAGAGAGAGAGAGAGAGAGAGAAAACCCGGTCCGGCCCGCCTTGCCCCACACGACGAAGGTGATCTCTCAGTGTTCTTGACGCAGAGAAGCGGCCGACCTGCTCGTTTGTCAGTCATAAATGTGATATAAGGTGACTCACGGGATTCGAACCCACTCGTGAACCCCCTTAATGAAGCCTCTAATGACTCCATCGGGGGGGAAGGGGGTGCAGGGGGGAGGGGGGCTAGGGCGTGGCTGGTGGCAAGAAGGAGGGGCCGAAGGAGGTGGAAATGAGGTTGGGAGGGGTGGAAGGGTGGAGGGGTCGTGGTGGTGATGGTGGTAGGGGGGTGAGGGGGTGGAGAAATAAAGTGTGGAGTGACGAACAGGGATTAGGAAAAGAAAAAGAGGAAGAGGAGGAGGAAGAGGAAAAGGAGGAGAAGAAGGAGGAGGAGGAAAGACGAGACAGAAGGGTTTAGAAATGCAAGATACATCGTTTTAAATCCTAATAATTTGGTAATACATTTCTAGATATTTTTTCTTATTCATTCTCTGTGTATTTAAGTTCCGTTTGTTCACTGTGTAACTTGTTTTTTTGCTTTGCCGCTCGTCTAAACATCTACGTCAAAGACCAACGCATGAACACTCTTTAGACATTCTGTGATTCTAAAAAAAGACAAGCAAAGTTTAACGTAAATCAAAATAAATACATACAGTCATTTTACATACTCTCGTCTCATCCATTCATACCCAGACCACAACCACAGCCACAGAAATAAGGAATTGAAGTGACGTTATATAAACTACTCAGAAAAACGCTCGACCCTCAGCACTCATGACATATCTATACCCACTGTTCTTGGATTCTCGCTCGTTAGAAAGAAATAAAAATCACAACCATAGAAAAAAATGATACAGGACCACAATCATTATAGACATATATGAAAACAAACAATCTACCGCTAAACACGTTCGCCGTAGCTTAGTTCTATATCGTCATGCACTCAACACTTACAAAATAGTCTTGAACATCACACAACAACATCAGCAGCAAGAGAACAGAGCCAGAGGAAAGGTGACGCTCAGATGTGACGGAAAAGTGACGCTGAGGCAAGGAGCAGCGATCGCCTGTTGGTGGGATTGTGAATTGATCTTGAGTGTTGGACGTCTGCCGAGAATGAGGATTTGAGGGGGTGGCGGCGGGCGGCGTCCTTGAGAGAGAGAGAGAGAGAGAGAGAGAGAGAGAGAGAGAGAGAGAGAGAGAGAGAGAGAGAGAGAGAGAGAGAGGGAGAGGGAGAGAGATGCATATTGAAGGAGTGATGAAGGCAGGAGAGAGAGGAGAACAAGGTGGAAGCGGTTTGATTACGACACTGCACATGTCAGCAAGCACGCAAGACAAGTCGGGACGAGGCGCGGCCCTACCTACACCCTCACCGCCGCCCACACCTACGTCCTCGCCACCTACGAGAGCTAGACACACGGAAACGCAGCTAGAAGGAGAGAAAAAGAGACGGAGGGACAGAGCAAGCTAACGCCATCATGCCCAAACTCCCCGTGGCCGCCGTCTCCATGTAAGCTCCCCCGCTGTGCCGATTCGAGTGGCCTCTACCGCCCGCCCGCTCAACCTTCCCAGCTCAGCCAGTCAGCCTCTCCCGCCTCGCCCGTCCCAGCGCACCGGGTCCATTCCTCTCATCTCTTTCAGCGCGGGGAAGCCAATGCAGTCGTGCTGAGGCCGTAAAAATGTCGATCTTGTCTCTGTAACCCCCCCCGAGCCCAAGATAGCCCATTATGCGTCTAAACGGAGGGCAAGTGAACCAATTCTGAGCAGCAGCGAGGAGCAAGCTAAAGATCCCGCGGTGATTTGCGCTCCTATTGGCTGCGAGCGTCGGGGTCCTCGCCTCCTATTGGTCCAGGGGAAGATTTATGGGACGCAGGCGATCTACCCAATGCTGATCACACCCACGAAGGAGGAGGAGGAGGAGGAGGAGGTGGTGGTGCAACAGGAGGAGGAAAAAGAGCAGGAAAGAGTACTTGTAGAATGAATAAGAGAGAGAGAGAGAGAGAGAGAGAGAGAGAGAGAGAGAGAGAGAGAGAGAGAGAGAGAGAGAGAGAGAGAGAGAGAGAGAGAGAACCCAGAAGCAAGCAAAACACAGACAGGAGAGAAACAGGATCCTCGTTCATATATTTTTCCCTCCCCTTCTCCTCCTCCTCCTCCTCCTCCTCCTCCTCCTCCTCCTTCCTCCCTCCTTTCCTCCTTCCCTCCACCAGTGACATGTCCACCCCTCTTATTAATACGGTGAATTTCTTGTTGTTTTCCTCCACTAAAGAGAGAGAGAGAGAGAGAGAGAGAGAGAGAGAGAGAGAGAGAGAGAGAGAGAGAGAGAGAGAGAGAGAGAGAGAGAGAGAGAGAGAGAGAGAGAGAGAGAAGCAACTATGGCCAGATCCATTTCCACTTGTTAAAACCAACGTCTCCTAAACTTGAGGTCAAATCGTTTCATTATAAAAGGGAGTTCCGCGCAGGGCAAATTAGGTCGTCATTATTAAACACTTCCTTCTCTCACTTCACTAATA
Source organism: Eriocheir sinensis (assembly GCF_024679095.1). Taxonomy (NCBI): domain Eukaryota; kingdom Metazoa; phylum Arthropoda; class Malacostraca; order Decapoda; family Varunidae; genus Eriocheir; species Eriocheir sinensis. The sequence continues at coordinate 21,732,028 of NC_066520.1, read as the reverse complement.
AGTAGTTAGACGCGTCCCCATGAATGTATCTTTACTTTCAAGGTGCAGAAGAAGGTTCACACTACCACCAGTCTCATAAAACTACCCATGGAAATGCCCACAAGTCCTACGAAAGCCTTGTTAAATGTATGTGCTTGGGCGCCGGAATAAGTGGTTAAACGCGTCCCCATGAGTGTTTCTTTACGTTCATGGAGCAGAAGAAAGGTCACACTACTACCAGGGTCATAAAACTACCCATGGAAATGCCCACAAGACCTACGAAAGCTTTGTTAAACGTATGTGCTTGGTCGTCGGTAGGTTTATTAAGATCGTATTTCTAAACATATCCGCGTCTCAGTTTGCCTGTTTGAAAAGCCTCTCTTAGATTTTGTTGGGATTTTCATGGATTGTTTTGTGATCCTTGTGATAGTTTTACACCTAATCTAACCTAATGTAACCTAACCCAACCTAACCTAGCCTATCTTAACCGAACCGAGCCGAACCGAACCGAATCTAACCGAACCTTACCTTACCGAACCGAACCGAACCGAACCGAATCTAACCTTACCTTACCTTACCATACCTTACCTAACCTAACCTAACCTAACCTAACCTAACCTAACCAAATTTTACCTTACCTTACCTTACCTTACCGAACCGAATCTAACCTTACCTTACCTTACCTTACCTTACCTTACCTTACCCAACACAGCACAACACAACACAACACAACACAACACAACACAACACAACACAACGCAACGTAACGCAACACTACACAACCCAACCCAACACAACCCAACACAACACAACACAACACAACCTAACCTTACTCAACTTAACCTTCAAAACACCCATGAAGACCCGGTCATTCTTCTCTGCGGGCTTAGAAAATAGTCGTAATGGGGTACCGATAAGTTTTAGAATATGGACCTAAGAATATGACCCAGAGAGGAGGTCCAGCATCTTCTCTCCCGCCCCGCCTCGCACTCGTCCATTTTCACGATTATGAATGTGATGAGTTTGCCCGCACCACAAGGCAAGTGTGAGAGGGGCGCGTAATAACCTCCGCTCTACCTGTGTTGCCGCCCGGACAGGTAGACAGAGAGAGAGAGAGAGAGAGAGAGAGAGAGAGAGAGAGAGAGAGAGAGAGAGAGAGAGAGAGAGAGAGAGAGAGAGAGAGAGAGAGAGAGAGAGAGAGAGAGAGAGAGAAGGAAGGGAAAGGGCATGACAGAGGAGAACGATATGGGACAAAGATGGTAGGAAGGAAAGGGAGGCGAAAGGGAAGGGAAGGGCAGAGAAAGAGAGACAGAGAGAGATAAAAAAAGAGGGAAGGGAAGGATACGAGTATGGTAGAGGTGAACGATATGGGAGGAAGGAGGCGGGAAAGGAAGGAAGGAAGGAGAAAGGGAAGGAAGGAAAGGGGAGAGAAGGATGTGATGGAAAGGGAAGGAAAGGAAGGTGAGGTTGAAAGGAAGAGAGAGATTGAAGAAAGAAAGGAGCATTTGGGAATTGGAGAAAAGAGATAGAAAGACAGATAGATAGCAAGATATAGATAGATAGATAGATAGATAGATAGATAGATAGATAGATAGATAGACAGATAGATAGAAAGATAAATAGATAGATAGAGAAAAAGAGAGAGAGAGAAAGAAAATCCAGTACCCTCGAGTGTCCTAGCAAGCGAATCAAATCTTATACACACTTAAAAAAACACCAATTCGAAAAAAAAAACAATAGAAAAAACAAACATAAAAACAAAACAAAGAGGAAAGTAACAAAAAAGACGAAGAAAAAAAACATTCGCGGGAACTCTTTCTCTCTCTTTCATTTTCCGGTAAACATTCATCGACTTCGTAAAGAAAGAATAACAAAGAGAAGGCAAACATCATAAGCGACCCAGCGGACAGAGGAATAAATTAGCAGAAAGAGGGAGAGGGAGAGGGAGAGGGAGAGGAAGCGGGAGGGAGAGACAGCATTTTCCCTCCAAGTTAACGGAGAGAAAGGAAGGAAAATATTATGGAGAAGGAAGTGAGGAAAGGAAAGAAAGGTCCCGAGAGAGAGAGAGAGAGAGAGAGAGAGAGAGAGAGAGAGAGAGAGAGAGAGAGAGAGAGAGAGAGAGAGAGAGAGAGAGAGAGAGAGAGAGAGAGAGAGAGAGAGAGAGAGAGAGAGAGAGAGAGAGAGAGAGAGAGAGAGAGAGAGAGAGAGAGAGAGAGAGAGAGAGAGAGAGAGAGAGAGAGAGAAAAGACCAGGAAAAAGCGAAAATAAGACAGGAGGAGGAAAAAAGGAAAAAAAAGCATATGGGTGAGAGAGAGAGAGAGAGAGAGAGAGAGAGAGAGAGAGAGAGAGAGAGAGAGAGAGAGAGAGAGAGAGAGAGAGAGAGAGAGAGAGAGAGAGAGAGAGAGAGAGATTCTTAGGCACTAATGAGTTATGCTAAGAACCTCGTCTGACCACCACTACCACCACCACCACCACCACCACCACCACCACCACCACCACCACCACCACCACCGGCCCAACTTCAGGTAGTCGTTGAATTAAAAAGCAAAGAGGAGGAGGTGTTGAGTGCGTTAATTATCCCGAGATTAGGGGCTGCGGGAAAGGGGCGAGGGGCTTCTGGGGTCCTCAAATTAAAGAAATGAGCATCGCGTGTGTGTGGAGATGAACCCTTGACGCCCGCCCAGCCTCCGCCGCCACCGCTCCCGCCGCCACCAACACCGCCTGCCTGCCTGTCTAACCTTCAGCCTCCTGTTTCCGCTCCTTGCCTACCTGTTTTCCTTTAACCTGCCTCTCTGCCTGGTCACGCGTCGCCTTACCTGCCTCTCTGCTTGTCTAACCTTCAGCCTGTTTCCGCTCCTTGCCGCTAGTTTCCTTGCCTACCTGTCTTCCTTTAACCTGCCTCCTTGCCTGCTTGCCCGCCTCCTTACCTGCCTCTCTGCTTGTCTATAATCTTCACTCTCTCTCTCCTCATTCCCGTCAGTTTCCTTACCTGCTTTAACAGATAGAGAGACTTACTGAATTCCTGGATGGCCGGTTGATTGACTGTTGACTGATTGACGGTTGACTGAACTGAATTACTAACAGATTTGCTGACTGACTGATCTACTAACTTACTGGTTAACTGAATGCCTGACTACCTGACTGTGTGACTGAAGATCTAAGTGACTCTCTGATGGTCTAAATCCCAGTCTCTCTCCCCTCCTTGCCCTCAGAGTCCTTACCTACTTGCTTTTCCATTCGTCTGCCTCTCTGCTGGTCTAATTCTCCGTCTCTCTCCCCTCCTTGCCCTCAGAGTCCTTACCCACTTGCTTTTCCTTAGTTCTGCCTCTCCCCTTTGTCTATCTTTCAGCCTCTCTCCCATCCTTGCCCTCAGAGTCCTTACCTACTCTTTGTTTTCCTTTCGTCTGCCTCTCTGCTGGTCTAATTCTCCGTCTCCTTCCCCTCCTTGCCCTCAGAGTCCTTACCTACCTGCTTTTCCTTACTTCTACCTCTCTGCTCGTCTAGTCGTCAGCCTGTCTCCCTTCCTCGCCATCAGTCTCCTTACTTCTGCCTCTATGTTTTACTCTTCAGCCTGTCTCCCTACCTTCTCTGATATTAGAGGAGAGTATATCCCTAACTCTTCATCTATATTTGGAAAACGTTACTGGATTATGTATTTTAGAGTAATTATACTAAGAGGCACAGATGATTGACGCCTTAAGAGTATTCTGCGCTGCATGATTGACTGCAGATGATTTATTGCTCATGTTTAGTCGATCAGCTGACGGCCTGACTAATTGATATACTGAGAGAAGTTTTACTTACTGATTGACTGACTACCTGACGCACTAATTACCTGCCAGAAGAACTCATTCCCTCCAAACAGACTTAATTGATTCACTCCATAATTAGCTGACTGCAGGAGTAAAATGATTCATTGACTGACTCAACCAAAAACCTGAGGAAAAACTGGTTGACTGACTGACTTACTGAGTTTCTGGCTGGCCGGTTGATTAACTAACTGAACTGGATTACTAACAGATTTACTGACTGACTGATCTGCTAACTTACTGGCTAACTGAATGCCTGACTACCTGACTGTATGACTAAATATCTAAGTGACTATCTGACTGACCAGTGCATTGCCTTATGACTGACCGGATTGACCGATTACTGACTAACTACATGACTGATTAACTAAATGACTGACTAAATGACGGACTGACTATGTGACCGACTGACTGACTGAGTGACTGACAGACCCATAGCTTACCGATTGCCTGCGGAAATGACTCACTAACCATCTGACTGACTGACTAAATGACTGAACCACTGACCAAATGACTGATGGAATGACTGACTGAATGATCTACTTGCTGATTGAGTGACTGACAGATCCAAGGCTTACCGGATGACTGTTGAAATGATTCACTAACCCACTGACTGATTAACTAACTGACTGAGAAAATTAATAACTAAATGCCTGAATGAGTGACTGACTGACTGACTGAGTGACTGACAGACCCAAGACTTTACCGGATGACTGTTGAAATGACTCACTAACCAACTAATTGATTAAATGACTGACTGACTAACTGACTGACTGACCAAATGACGGACTGACTATATGACCAACTAACTGACTGAGTGACTGACAGACCCAAGACTCTACCGGATGACTTGAAATGACTCACTAACCAACTAACTGATTAAATGACTGCCCGACTAAATAACGGACCAAATGACGGACTGGCTATATGACCAACTGACTGACTGAGTGACTGACAGACCCAGAGCTTGCCGGGTGCCTGCAAGAGTGACTCACTAACCAACTGGCTGCGCGGCTGCCTGCAGAGCCTATCCCTATCGCCGCTCGGAGCCTCGGGAAACGATTAGCGGCCGGCGGTAGTGATGGATGGAGACCCGAAGAAGCGAAGAGCCTTGCCAACCCTCGCCATACTTGGAATTTTAAGCGACGATAAACCACGATAATGACGTACGCGGAACCTGATAAACAATGATGATTACGCCCGTGTGCTGCTCTAAAGAATGATCATTAGGTGCAGTAGTATTCCGGGGTATGTTTTTTTTGTTTTTGTTTTGTTTTTGCTGTGTCCTAGCGTTGCTTTTTCGAGTGTTACCTGGCCCAGTGCATACCTTGACTCATCTTCCTCCTCCTCCTCCTCCTCCTCCTCCTCCTCCTCCTTCTTCGTCTACGAGTCTTCAGGTAACGGTGTGGTCGATGTTTTAAGTGAGTTTACGTATCTTGATTCCTCCTCCTCCTCCTCCTCTTCTTCTTCCCCTCCTCCTCCTTCTCCTTCTCCTCCTCCTCCTCTTCTTCTTCTTCCCCTCCTCCACTTCCTCCTCCTCCTCCTCCTTCTTCGTCTACGAGTCATCAGGTAACGGTGTGGTATTAATATCGATGTTTTAAGTGTGTTTACCTTAATTCCTCCTCCTCCTCCTCTTCTTGCCCTCCTCCTCCTCCTCCTCCTTCTCCTTCGTCTACGAGTCTTCAGATAACGGTGTAGTTTTAATATCGATGTTTTGAGTGTGCATACCTTGATTCCTCCTTCTCCTCCTCCTCTTCTTCTTCCCCTCCTCCTCCTCCTCCTCCTCCTTCTTCTTCGTCTACGAGTCGTCAGGTAACGGTGTGGTATTAATATCGATGTTATAAATGTGTGGTTGCCTACTGCTAACACATATTCTCAGGCCTATTATTATGTTTTTTTTTATGTGTGTTATTCCGACCGCGAGTGTGAGAGTTTATGTTGCTTGGGTGTGTACTGTGTAAGGTAAACTGTTATTACTCCCTGCATATTCTTCACCATCAATATTCTCACTCTCGTTTGTCTTGTATTGCATGTTTTAACTATACCGTTTCTACCTTCATTGATTGAGTTTTTTCCGTATGAAGTATGTTTTTCTGTGTGAATTTTTTTTTTCTCCGTGAAGTTTTTTTCTGTGTGAAGTTTTTTTTCTATGTGAAGTTTTTTTCTGTGTGAAGTTCTTTTTCTGTGTGAAGTATGTGATCTCTTTTTCGTGGCTAAATCCAAATACGTTAGTTTACATTCGTCTTTTTTACCTTACTTTGATCTGTTATTTTTTTCCGCAACGGCGTTTCTACCTCCGTTGTTTGAGTTTTACCTGTATTATTTTTTTACAGGAAAGGAGTCTGTTCAAGGGCATAAAAAATAAGAAAACCATAATGAAAAAAAAAAAGCCCGCTACTCACTGCTCCTAAAAAGAGTTCGAGGAATGGCCGAAAGATAGGTCAATGTAGTATGTAGTCCGTAAACTCTTTTTCGTGGCTAAACCCATATACGTTAGTTTTTATTTACTTTTTATTTTATTTTAGGAGAGCCCCAAATCGTTAGTGGCGCAGGGGAATCTTATTTATAGTAGCTGCTGTGATGTACGACTCTGCTTACGTTACATTGTTTACATCTGTCTATACTTTACTCTGCCTTATGTTTTTTTTTTTCTGCTACGGCGTTTTTTCCTTCGTCGTTTGAGTTTTTTTCCGCATGAAGTTCGTAAGCTCTTTTTCGTGGCTAATTCCAAATACGTTAATTTATATCTATCTTCTTCACCTTCATCTGCTTTCTCTCTCTTCGTCGCGTGTTTGATAATGTGGGTTTTTTGCTGGTGATAGTTTTACACGACTTCTGCACCCTCTTGAACGGGAAAACACCCATGAAAACTCGGTTAATCTTCCCTGTGGCCTTGGAAAATAGACGTACTGGGATCGATCCTGAAAAGTTTAATAATAGGGACCTTTGTGAGAACGTAGAGTGGAAATCATTTGGCACACGGACGTAGCGTAGACAAGATAGAAAGTCGTGTAGGAATAAATTGACAAAAAAAAATTGTTTGATTGTGAGAAAGTCGAGGTGGAAATAAATAGACAGACGAACATAGAAAAGCATGATTAGAGAACGTCAAGTGGAAATGAATTAGAAGACAAAGAACAGAGTAACCAAGCGAGGACGTCAAGTTGAAATATATTGACAGACGTACGTAGGAAAGTATTGCAAGAACGTTAAGTTGAAATATATTGACAGACGGGACGTAGGAAAGTATTGCAAGAACGTTAAGTTGAAATATATTGACAGACGGGACGTAGGAAAGTATTGCAAGAACGTTAAGTTGAAATATATTGACAGACGGGACGTAGAAAAGTATTGCAAGAACGTTAAGTTGAAATATATTGACAGACGGGACGAAGGAAAGTATTGCAAGGATGTTAACTTGAACAGACGGGACGAAGGAAAGTATTACCTGAACGTTGAGTTGAAATATATTGACAGACGGGACGTAGGAAAGTATTGCAAGAACGTTAAGTTGAAATATATTGACAGACGGACGTAGAAGAGTATTGCAAGGATGTTAACTTGAAATATATTGACAGACGGGACGAAGGAAAGTATTACCAGAACGTTGAGTTGAAATATATTGACAGACGGACGTAGAAGAGTATTGCAAGGATATTAACTTGAAATATATTGACAGACGAGACGAAGGAAAGTATTACAAGAACGTTGAGTTGAAATATATTGACAGACGGACGTAGGACAGTATTGCAAGAACGTTAAGTTGAAATACATTGACAGACGGACGTAGAAGAGTATTGCAAGGATGTTAACTTGAAATATATTGACAGACGGAACGAAGGAAAGTATTACAAGAACGTTGAATTGAAATATATTGACAGACGGACGTAGGAAAGTATTGCAAGAACGTTAAGTTGAAATATATTGACAGACGGACGTAGGAAAGTATAGCAAGGACGTTAAGTTGAAATATATTGACAGACGGGACGTAGGAAAGTATTGCAAGAACGTTAAGTTGAAATATATTGACAGACGGACGTAGAAGAGTATTGCAAGGATGTTAACTTGAAATATATTGACAGACGGGACGTAGGAAAGTATTGCAAGAACGTTAAGTTGAAATATATTGACAGACGGGCGTAAACTAGTATTATGAGAAGGCCAAGCGGGCATAAATTAGAAGAAAAAGAGTCAAACGAAGATATTACAGGCGAAATAGGGCTATCTGGCGCCTGGGATCAGTTCAGTGCCTTGTAACCTGCTCCGCTGTGACTGATGTGTCCACCTGGCGACCTTGAGAGACTGGTCCATATTCTGAGACGTATCGGCCTCCCATAACGACTATTTTCCAAGGCTTTCGTAAGAGTTTTGGGGATTTTCACGGGTAGTTTTAAGGCCTTGGTGGTAGTTTGACCTTTTCTCTGTATCGTGAGCCTCAGAAAGCACTCATTAGACCCCTAGTGATCTCCCTTTTAGCCTTTGGGATTAGTTAATGTGAGACCTGAAAATGTCTAACAATACCAATCACTCCATATTCTGAGACGTATCGGCCTCCCATAACGACTATTTTCCAAGGCTTTCGTAAGAGTTTTGGGGCATTTCCAGAGGTAGTTTTACGGCCTTGGTGGTAGTTTGATCTTTTCTCTGTATCGTGAGCCTCAAAAAAACACTCATTAGAACCCAAGTGATCTCCTTTTAAGCTTCTAACAATACCAACAACTGTTCCTCACTAATTTAACGCTTTTCTCCATCTCACCCATCGCCTCATACACACGGCGTACCCATAAGACAGAAAGCAATGGGTACAGCTTACGTCTCCCCAAACACCGGCTCACGGGGCAATGGCTCTCAAGAACAATGTTTTAGGGGAAACACATAAGCTAAAAACAACATCCGGCGGCGTGAGGCACAAGCGTAAAGTGGCTTTGAGGAGTGCGTGGCGGATTCGTGGCAATGGATCTTAAGGACAATGTTTTAGGGGAAATACATAAGCTAAAAACAACATCCGGGAGCGTGAGGCACAAGCGTAAAGTGGCTTTGAGGAGTGCGTGGCGGATTCGTGGCAATGGATCTTAAGGACAATGTTTTAGGGGAAACACATAAGCTAAAAACAACATCCGGCGGCGTGATGCACAAAGCGTAATCTGGCTTTGAGGAGTGCATGGCGGATTCGTGGCAATGGATCTTAAGGACAATGTTTTAGGGGAAATACATAAGCTAAAAACAACATCCGGGAGCGTGAGGCACAAGCGTAAACTGGCTTTGAGGAGTGCGTGGCGGATTCGTGGCAATGGATCTTAAGGGCAATGTTTTAGGGGAAATACATAAGCTAAAAACAACATCCGGGAGCGTGAGGCACAAGCGTAATCTGGCTTTGAGGAGTGCGTGGCGGATTCGTGGCAATGGATCTTAAGGACAATGTTTTAGGGGAAATACATAAGCTAAAAACAACATCCGGGAGCGTGAGGCACAAGCGTAAACTGGCTTTGAGGAGTTGCGTGGCGGATTCGTGGCTTCAAGAGAGAGTACAAGACAAAAACTGGACTTCGGAGGGACGCTTGAGACGCTGATAGACAAACAAGGAGGGCGGCAGGAGGGCGAGGACAGGCGAGGAGGAGGGGAGGCGGAGAACTATGCTAAGGACTGGCCGCAACGATGATGTGGAGAAGCTATCATTACAGGAATAGGGCGATGGGAGCGGCTATCATTACGGGGAGAGATTGCGGGGGAGCGGCTATTATTTATTGATCGCCCGTAACCCCCCAATCGCCGTGACGTCACCACAGCGCCGGGAATGGGTCACCGAGGTCACTGTGGAGATGAAGCGACTTGTGGTGACCTATATACACTTTGAGACCCTAAGAAGTAGGAAGAGAAGTGCCGGAAAGGGAAGGAGTAAGACCGTCATTGCGTGTTCTTTCTTTCTAATCGTGTTGAGGCGCTGAAGAGGGTCGGGGAGGTCAGCTAAAGGGGATCCAACTCCACGGGACTTCAATGCGGTGATCCTCCTGTAATAACGTGTTTGTAGGATCCTGTTGTGGGTGCAGTGAAGGCTTGTACTCGAAATTGTATGTTTTTCGCTTAGTTAGTCGAAGTAGGAGAGTAACGGAAGGGTGGGAGCGCGTTGTGTGTCAATGTGTCTGTGTGTGTGTGTGTTTGTGTGTTAAAAGGGACTACTATACTACCTGGAGGAAGAAGGGAGGAGGTAAACAAGGAGGAGGAGGAGGAGGTGGAGGAGGAAGGTCTGGCCGCACGTGTCTGAATATAATATAGCGCGAAGGAAAATTAAAGCTTATGTCTACCCGAGCTAAGGTATGGAAAACTCAATTCACCCCCACCCCCCCTTTCTCTCTCTCTCTCTCTCTCTCTCTCTCTCTCTAAATGAAAAATCCACGTAAAGTTTAGTGAAAATTTAGCAACCTTTCTTTCCGCAGTCTCTTTCTTGTCTAACACTCCATCCTTTCCTCCTCTCTCCTTCCTGTCCCTCCCTCCCTGTCTCCCTCCTTCCCTCCCTCCCCCCTGCCCTCTGGCGCCGCACCCTCGCAGTTTGGTATCCCCGCTTCATGCATATATTATAAGACCTTATTAAGCTGGCAAATAGGAGGCAGGTGAGGGCCCGCGGCGGCTGAAGACTCGCACCGTCCCCGCCACACTGTACATCATGACGCGGCTCCCTGTCTTGCCTGATGGGGCGGCGAGGGGCGAGGCAGAGGCTGAGGGGACGCCAGACGAGACAGACAAAAGAAGGAAACTTATGCGGGGATGAGGAAGGTAGAGGATGCTGTGTTGTTGCTTAGCTGCTTGGTTGGCTGAAGATTACGTGTTTAGGATTGACAGGGGCGAGGCAGAGGCTGAGGGGTCACCGGGTTGAGACAGACAGGAGAAGGAAACTTATCCGGGGTTGAGAAAGGATGAGGACGCTGTGTTGTTACCTGGTTGCTTGGTTGCGTCCTGCTGGAGTTAAGAGTTGACGGAGGCGAGGCTGAGGGTGAGGGGTCGCCGAATGAGACAGACGAGAGAAGGAAACTTATGCGGGGATGAGAAAGGGAGAGGAGGCTGTGTTGTTGTCTAGCTGCTCGATTGGCTAAAGAGTACGCGTTTAGGGATGACAGGGGCGAGACAGGTGCTGGGAGGTTGTCAGGCTGAGAGAGAGAGAGAGACAAAAGAAGGATACTTATGCGGGGATGAGGAAGGTAGAGGAGACCATATTGTTGCTTGGTTGAGTCCTGGTGAAGTGATGGGTGCCAGAGAAGAGTCAGGTGGTGAGTGGAGTCTCCGGGTTGAGAGAGACGAACGAATGAAACTTGAAATGCAGGGTTGAGGAAGGCAGAGGTCGCTGTGTTGTTTCCTGGTTGTATAATTACGTCCTGACTGTGTGTTGAAAGGTCAGGATGGAGAGGAAACGCAGGCTAAGCACCTCAACCCCACGAATAAAGGAACTTGAGAAAGGGATGGAAAAGTTAGTGCTGTGATTTCATGGTGTTTCTTACTAGGAAAATGGGAGCTTAAGACGTGTTTTGGGGTTAGGATAGAGAGGAAAACAAAGACTTTGCTCCCTGGCCCCACGAATAAAGGAACTTGAGAAAGGGATGGAAAAATTAGTGCTGTGATTTCATGGTGTTTCTTACTAGGAAAATGGGAGCTTAAGACGTGTTTTGGGGTTAGGATAGAGAGGAAAACAAAGACTTTTCTCCCTGACCCCACGAATAAAGGGAACTTGAGATACGTGATGAAAAAAGTAGCGATCTGATTTGATGCTGTTTCTTACTAGGAAAATGGGAGGTCAAGACGTGTTTAGGGGTTAGGATAGAGAGGAAAACAAAGACTTTGCTCCCTGACCCTAAGAATAAAGGGAACTTGAGATACGTGATGAAAAAGTTAGTGATCTGATTTGATGCTGTTTCTTACTATTTAGACGAGAGTAGGAGGTTAAGACGTCGCTTCAAGGCTTAATTAACTGTTCACTGACGTCCAAGAAAAACAAAAACAAAGAAAAAATACGGGAGCTGGGAAGTGATTTAGACAATATGGGAGTTGAGAAATAGTAACAGAAATCTTAGTAATAGTAGTAGTATGATAGTTTCATTTCTAAGGATGATAACAACAACAATAATACAAAAAAACAACAAAAAAATAGGGGAGTTGGGAAGTGATTTAGACAGTATGGAAGTTGAGAAATAGTAGAAGTCTTAGTAATAGTAGCAGTGTGATAGTTTTATTTCTAAGGATGATAACAACAACAATAATACAAAAACAACAAAAAAATAGGGGAGTTGGGAAGTGATTTAGACAGTATGGAAGTTGAGAAATAGTAGAAGTCTTAGTAATAGTTAGGGAGTTTATTTAGACAGTATGGGAGTTAAGAAATAGTAGCAGAAATCTTAGTAATAGTAGTAGTGTGATAGTTTTATTTCTAAGGATGATAACAACAACAATAATACAAAAAACAACCAAAAAATAGGGGAGTTGGGAAGTTATTTAGACAGTATGGGAGTTAAGAAATAGTAGCAGAAATCTTAGTAATAGTAGTAGTATGATAGTTTTATTTCTAAGGATGATAACAACAACAATAATACAAAAAACAACCAAAAAATAGGGGAGTTGGGAAGTTATTTAGACAGTATGGGAGTTGAGAAATAGTAGCAGAAGTCTTAGTAGTAGTAGTAGTATGATAGTTTTATTTCTAAGGATGATAACAACACTAATAATAACAGCAACAACAACAACAACAACATCATGGCGGCGGGGCTGGTGGCGGTGGTGGTGATGGCGGCGGCGGCGGCGGCGGGCGTTAATAAGGCTCAGTTTCCCGGGAAATGTACAAATCCTAAATCCTGTCTGTTTGTCGTCACGGTCAGTTAGCCACTCTCGTCCAGGAATTCATTGGCGTTCTGGTCATCATTATTATTATTATTATTCCCCTCAGTCCTATTAACTCCTCATGCACATATTAATTACAATCTCTCCTGGACTCGCTAATTACATGCTCACCTGCACACTGATTTTACCTGTATTTTCCACCTCGTTTTAAATGGTCTGATGTTCACCTTTTCCCGCAGGTATTTTCTTTAATTTCTGCGTCGTTTGAATTCAACTCGATGTTTATTTTCCTCAACAAGCATTAAATTTATCTGATCTTTCTTCCCTTCGTGGTTTTCAGCTTTTTATTTGATGGCAAACTCTAAGATTTTCTCGTCCCTTGCACATCTTTTTTTTCTTCCTTGCTTCTTCTCACAGTGTTCGTGTTTAACTTCTGTCTCCCATTCTTCCTCCGTTTCCTTTATTTCCGCCTCTTCCTTTCCCTTTTATTTCTCTAAGCGTTCCCTATATTATTTTCCTTTTCTCTCTCTTTCTCTTGTATTCGTTAAATCTTTTCCGCGTCCTGTTTTTTCTCTGTGATTTCTCTTCTTCCTCTGTTCTTATTTTCCTTCCTTCCTTCTCTCTGTTCTTTCTTTTCTATTATGTATTTTCTTTATTGCGTCTTTCCTCTTGTCTCTGTTCTTTTATTCACTGTCCTTCGTCCTTCCCAATTCCATCTCTTTTCTCTTTTTTCCATCAATTCTTCTCTTCTCCTTTATTTCTTTTCTTCTTAACTGCGTCATTTCCTGTTTCAATCTATTTCTATCTTATCCCTCCATTCTTTCATCCGTTTTCTCCTCCTCCCAGCATCATCCTTTCCTCTTTCTCCCATTTTTTTCCTTCTCCATTCTTCCTTCTCGTCTTTTCTCTCCTCTTCCATCAAGTTTTCCCTTCTTCGTTCTTTGTTTTTCTTGTTCCTCTCCCTCTTCCAACCTCTCTCTCTTCCCCTCATCCTTCCATCCCTTCTTTTCATCTCCCATTTCCTTGTTCCATTCCTTCTCTCTCCTTTTTCCATTCCTTCTCTCTCTCTAATCCCTCCATCCTTTCATCCTTTCTCTCCTCTCCTTCTCCCAGCATCATCCTATCCTCTCCCTCCGTGCCCCGTCCGCATGCAAATCAAGGCGATGCTCAGCTGTTGATTACACAGCTGACTGGGGTGATGGTGCGCCCCTGGTATTATTATGTTAGTAAAATGGTTGATGCGGGGCTGCGGGTGTTGCGCCGTCCCCGACCTGTATTTCCAGCCTTCATGGGGGAGTTATGGCGGCGGTCATGGCGGTGGTAAGAGCCCTGCCCCCTCCATAAGCCCGTCATGCTGATGGGACTATGGCAGTGGTAGTGATGGGAGCTTTCACTAAGTAGGCGTTTAGAGGGCGCTGATAGGTTGAGAGAGAGACACCGGGTTAAGTTGTGGAAGGTGTCTGTGTGGGGGGGAGGTCAGTAGTGGTGGTGGTGGTGGTGGTGAGGGGGCTTGTAGTGGTGGTGGTGGTGGTGGTGTGCTACAGGCCAGAAGGTGTTATCAACGGGTTTTTTTGTTTTTTTTTTGTTATAAGGAATACAAACAGACCCAAGGCAATATAGAAGAAAAAAGTATAATATAAAGCTTTCCGTATATTGTAGAAAAGTTACTAAAAGATTAACATACGCCTTGAGGTTTTAACTGTGTCTTTTTATATCTGTCTATCTATTTATCTATGTGTCTGTGTATCTATGTATCTATCTTTTTGTGTGTGTCTGTCTGTTTGCAAGAGAAGAAAGAATATCAAATGAGGATAACGATAAGGAAAAATTGTTTGCCGTGTGACAGACAGATAGACAGACACACAGTTAGGCAGGTACAGAGACAGACAGACAGACAGACACAGAAACAGTCCACAACGTTAAGAACAGGGGATAAAGATGGAAAGGCAACGAAAGAGAGAAAGGGAAGCAGAAAACCAAAAAAGAGAGATAAAAGGGAAGGAAGGGAAAGACAGTTCACAACGTTAAAAGCAGGAAAGGAAAATGGGAAGGCAGCAAAAAGAGGAAAGGAAGAAAGAAAGAAAAAAAAAGGAAGGGAACGACACTCCACAACGTTAAGAGCAAGGAAAGGAAAATGGAAAGGCAGCAAAAAGAGAAAGAAAGGAAAAAAGGAAGGGAAATACAGACCACAACGTTAAGAGCAGGAAAGGAAAATGGGAAGGCAGCATAAAGAGAAAGTAGGAAGAAAGAAAGAAAAAAAGGAAGGGAAAGACAGTCCACAACATTAAAAGCAGGGAATGAAAATGGGAAACCAGCAAAAAGAGAGAAAAAAGGAAGAAACCAAGGAAGAAAGAAAAATAAGGGAAAGGAAATACACTTTAGACAAATAACCAAGATTGAGAAGATAAACAGACAGGGAATCAGATAGACAGACAGACAGACACAGTTCACAAGGTTAGAGACAGGGAATAGAGATGAGTAGACAGCAAAAAGAGAGAGGGAAGGAAGACGAAACCAAGAAAGAGAGAGAAAAAAAAGGAAGTTGGAAAGACACATTAGACAAATAACCAACATTGAGCAAATTATGGAAATGAACGAGGTACACGAGGGCGCTGAGGGAGGGCTAACACCTGTATAAGTCTACCTGGCTGTCCCCCGCGCACCTCCCGCCTCACCTGTGCCCTTGATTAAGCTGTCCCGTCTCTCTATACATACCTGAGATTTTGGGACCCTTGTGTTTGTAAGTGGGGATAATTTTTTTACAGTGAAGGAAGAAGCTCAAGGGGGAAAAATAATAATGAGAAAAAAAGGTCTGCTAATCACTTCCCTTATAAAAAGAGTTTAGAAGAGTGGCCAAAATGTAAAGTGTATGGGAGTTAGTTTGAATGGATGTTTCTTTGTGTGTTTGTGTTTTGTTGTGTGGTGTGTGTATTAGGGGAAGGAAGGGGAGGCTGTGTTTGTGTGTGTGTGTGTGTGTGTGTGTGTGTGTGTGTGTGTGTGTGTGTGTGTGTGTCATGATGGTATGGTATGCGTTTTAACTTCGAAAGATAAAAAAAAAACTCACCAATAAACACACACACACACACACACACACACACACACACTCATACCCCCTCCCCCCTCTAGATATGTCTCCGATACGACGCTGACTCACTAGCAACTAACCAGCGAAGGTGATAAGTAAATACCTTCCCCCGGCGCAGGTAGCAATGACCCGCCTGATCTCTGAATGACTCTAATGCACGACTTACACGACGGTGCTCTCAACGAGATTAATACGTTGTCGATCGCCTCGTAAAACACCAATGTCTCCACTCCCGCGTTCTCTACTCCGCATTATTCCCGCGCTCAATGATTGCCTACCTGCTAAGTACCTGCCATTTGTTCACGGTAAATGAGATATCCCCGTTTGACTCAGCAGATAGATTGCGGTTTTTTGTTATTTTTAGGTCCCCGGCGGAGAGGTCTTGCTGACGAATCAATCTGTTGTGAGCGATGATGTCCAAATCCCCTGTCGTGGTGGTGTCAAGAGCTGTCGAGGATGGAGTTATTTAGTCATACATTAGCGTCGTTTATACAAGTCGTAAAGCGCGGGGCGAGGGCGATGCGAGCCTTGAGGGGGCCGAGCAGTGACAGGAGCCAGTTTGGAGTCGACTCACTGATGACCATTATTTGCTTCCTATTGCTTAGCTTGGTGATGGGACGGGGGGCCTGGTGTGTGTGTGTGTGTGTGTGTGTGTGTGTGTGTGTGTGTGTGTTGGTGGTGGGGGGAGAGGGGATGGTGCGTGCGTGTGAGATAAGAGAGAGAAAAAACAAGAGAGATAGTATGACAGGAAAAGACAGCCAGACAGAACCAAAGATACAGAGATAGACAGACAGACAGATAGAGAGGGTGAGGAAAGAGAGAATGGAGGAACGAAAGCATGCAAGGACTGGTTAAAAAAAGGGAGATAGTGTGAGAGGAAAAGACAGCCAGACAGAACCAAAGATACAGTGACAGACAGACAGATAGACAGAGAGGGTGAGGAAAGAGAGAAGGGAGGAAAGGAAGCATGCAAGGACTGGTTAAAAAAGAACATTACAACAGGAGACATATGAGACAAAAACACAAAGACAGAACCAAAGATACAGACAGATAGACAGACACAGACAGACAGACAGAGAGAGGGAAGAGGAGGGAAAGGAGCGTACAAGGACTGGTTAAAAAAGAACATTACAACAGGAGACGTATGAGACAAAAACACAAAGACAGAACCAAAGATACAGACAGATAGACAGACACAGACAGACAGAGAGAGGGAAGAGGAGGGAAAGGAGCGTACAAGGACTGGTTAAAAAAGAACATTACAACAGGAGACATATGAGACAAAAACACAAAGACAGAACCAAAGATACAGACAGACAGACAGACACAGACAGACAGAGAGAGGGAAGGGGAGGAAAGGAAGCGTACAAGGGCTGGTTAGGAGAACACAGCGACAGGATCTCCTCACTCAATCCTTGCGTCCTCAACTCGTAAGGGCGAGGAGACCCTGGACGAACGCTTAGAGATATTGATATAGAATAATTGCCTGCGTGGAGTCGTTGATTGTATGCTGTTTGGGCTCCCTCCCAGAAAATTATGTCTAAAAATTACACGAGAAGCATAACCTCGAATTTAGGATTGAACGACAAGCTTTGGAAGGGGCGGGAATAGACATTTTTCCAACCCGTTCATTACCTTAAGAAGTTTTTGAGACGGAAGACTAAAATTGCGCCTTGCTAAATGCCCGCCTCTGGTCTCTTTATGGGTGATATTGTTGTATTGGAAAAATTGTATGTCTGGATGTGTGTTCTGAGATTTCATTTTTTTTTTATTTAAGTTGAGTTTAGGAAATAACTCGAAAGGAAAGGCGTTGTGATTATTGTTAGTGTTGAGTTTTAAGAGGATAAGTTAGTCTTGTTATTTGTACTATTGGGAACTAGAGTGTCAGATGTTTTGTATAGAAGTTTAAATAGGGAAGTGGAAGGAAGTAGAGGAGGAAGGATGTTTAAAGAATAGATGTTTTGGGAAAGGCACCACACACACACACACACACACACACACACACACACACACACACACACACACACCTATCCCCTCCCCCTACACACACACACACAAACACAACACCCAACACAAACACACACACAAACACAACACCCAACACACACACAACCTCCTCTTCCGCCCACACACACACAAACACCCCCTCCCTCCCTCCCCCCCAGACACACACAAACACCCCCTCCCCCCGCCCCCCACACACACGCACCACCGGACAAGCAAGCATCCCCGTACATCACCCAGCAGCAGCATCCCCTTCTTCTCATCTCCCTTCCTCCCAGACCCCAACGCACGCACGCACACAAACAGGCCTCACCTCAGCCCTACAGGAGGTACCACTAGGGCTCATGGAGGGGAAGGGGGGAGGGGAGGAGGGAAGCAGGAGGGAGTAGTGTGGAGAAGCGTTGCCTGACAGCCCTCGCTCCCAACTAACCCCTCTCTCCGCAGTAATTAGATACAACTCCTGAAGCAGCTGCATAAGTCAAGCGTATTACCCCTTCAGAAGTGCAGCTCGCGGCCATGAGTGTACCCTAAAATACTGCCTTCTCCTGCTGGCCCTACTGCTGATGATGCTGATGATGGTATACCTGTGGGTGGAGAGGGAGGGAGGGAGGTCGAGGTGTGGATAGTTTGAGGGAAATGAACTGATTGGGGCAGGAGAGGTGGTGTTTGAAGTTCTTTTTTTTAGTTTTTTTAGTATTTTTTATTCCTGGAGTGTTTTTTTTTTTTTGGAAAGATGGGGGCAGGAGAGGTGGTGTTTTAAGTTCTTTTTTTAGTTTTTTTAGTATCTTTTATTCCTGGGGTGTTTTTTGGGGGAAAGATGGGGGCAGGAGAGGTGGTGTTTGAAGTTCTTTTTTTGTGTGTTTTTCTCTCATTCCTGTTTATTTATTTATTTATTTATTTATTTATTTTGGAAAGGAAGAGTTTGGGGTAGCAGCAGGGATGAGAGAGCCAATTCCACATGCCAGCTGTGTTCTTTTTCGTGGTCTGTTGTTCTTGGTTTCATTTTGGTCCGCGGTAATGATTATAATGCGCTAGGTTGTTTTTTTTTCGTACCCTGAGAATTCCTTTTTAATCCGAGGTCGTGGAATGATTTTGTCTTCTTTCCGTTTGAGAGAGAATCCGGGTCCTTTGATTTTGGTCCTTCGCATCCACCCACGATCAAGGCTTCAGCGTCTCCCTCTACTCCCTCTCTCCTGGTTTCTTCTTTTACTCCGAACTCGTGGAATGGTTTTGTCTCCTTTCCTTTTGATAGAGAATCCGGGTCCTTTGATTTTGGTCCTTCGCATCCACCCACGATCAAGGCTTCAGCGTCTCCCTCTACTCCCTCTCTCCTGGTTCTTTTACTCCGAACTCGTGGAATGAATCAGTCTATTCTCGGTTTATAGAGTCCTCAGCTTACTTCTTTTTCTGGTTCTCTGGCATGTCCACTCACGCATGATCCAGGTCTTAGCAGCTCGTTCACTCCTCTGCCTCTCCCCAGCTGTTTCTTCTTTACTGCAAACTCGTGGAAATGTTCGCTCTTCTTTTTGCTTCTATACAAGTCCTTGGCGTCCACCCACACAGCACAGGCCTTCATCCAGCACCCATGATACAGGTCTTAGCAGCTCGTTCACTCCTCTGCCTCTCCCCAGCTGTTTCTTCTTTACTGCAAACTCGTGGAAATGTTCGCTCTCCTTTTCGCTTCTATACAAGTCCTTGGCGTCCACCCACACACCACAGGCCTTCATCCACCTCCCACGATCCAGGTCTTCGCTTCTCGTCCGCTCCACTTCCTCCCTCCAACTGTGTCCGCCCGTCTCCAACTCTTTTAATGAATGCATCGATTTCCCTATCAAGTTCTCTTTCTCATTCAATTTTCGTCCTTCACTCGCTCGCTTATCCCTCGCTCCTAGCTCCCTCTCTCCCTCCAACCCTCTCATCACGACTGCACATGAAATATTGAGTGGGGGGGAGAGTGGGAGGGAGGGAGTGAACAAGGGAGGACGAGAGGGTGGGAGTGAGGCAGGCAGGATGGAGTGAGTGAGTGAAGAGATAGATAATCCCTTCCACCCAAGTTGCCTGAGGAAGGGAGGTGAGTGAGTGTTCTTGCTGATATAAAACCAATAAAGAATTGTGAAGAGGCCCGCGGGAGGGAGAGAGGGAGGAGTCTCGGCTTTTTTTTTTTTTGTCTCGTCTCCTCTAGCGCATCGTCTCTCTCGCTCTCTCCCGGGATGACGAAGATGCTGGGAGCCACATCAGACAACAGCACAAGCGAACCTCCCTCAATAAACTTCCACACGGCTATCATTACACTTTAATTAAATTGGATGCACAACAATCTCTCGCCCTGACCAGCGACTCTCTCTCTCTCTCTCTCTCTCTCTCTCTCTCTCTCTCTCTCTCTCTCTCTCTCTCTCTCTCTCTCTCTCTCTCTCTCTCTCTCTCTCTCTCTCTCTCTCTCTCTCTCTCTCTCTCTCTCTCTCTCTCTCTCTCTGCTATTCCCCCTTCTAACGCGCTTATCAGCAGGCCAGCCCCTTATCAACCTCTCGCTGACGACTCGCGGCGGTCAGCTGCTGCTTAAATCACTCCATAATTAGTTTTCTGCATAAACCTTCCCGGAGTCGAGCTCAGGAGATGGATGGCGTTGGCATTAATGAGGTCAGCTTATAAATTGCGACGGAACGAACGTGCAGGCGGCAGGCAGCGGGCGGCAAGCAGGCAGGGAGGCAGATTGGTAGGCAGGGCAGGGAAGGGAAGCGTGTAGAAAGGAGAGAACTAGCCTGTACGATGCCCACTATATGCAGCCTCCTGTGTGTGTATGTGCGTGTGTGTGAGGCGGTGAATGAGGGCTTGGCGGGGACGTGAGAGGCAGCGACACGCCCTCCCACCGCATCGGGCCCTCTCGCCGCACTGAATCAAGTCGCCCCGCACGGCAGCCTCCCTCCCAGGCGATCTTGAGGGAGAAAATGGCGCACCTCCCTGGCCTGACTCGCCGCGCCACTACTCCCGCCCGCCTCCGCACGCCGCCGCCCCGACCCGCCAAGATTCTGCTGCCTTGGCATTCGTGCGGGGTCGTGCATTAGTGTGTGGTGTGTAGAAGTAATTATGGGTGGTGAAGATGGTGATAGGTATGATGATGGTGATGATGATGATGACAATATTGAGATGAAACTAATAACAACAGCAAGAATAAGAGTGGTAGTAGTAGTAGTTATTGTTGTGGTAGTAGTAGTAGTAGTAGTAGTAGTAGTAGTAGTAGTAGTAGTAGTGGTAGTAGTAGTAGTAGTTGTAGTTGTAGTTGTAGCTGTAGTTGTGGTAGTAGTAGTAGTAGTAGTAGCAATGGTAGTAATTTAGTTGTGCTTGTAATAATAATAATAATAATAATAATAATAATAATAATAATAATAATAATAATAATAATAATAATAATGAAATAAGTAAATAATACAACCATTTCACTAATAACAAAAACGAAAACAAATGCATAAGTAAAAATATCAGTAAGAAATAATACATATACCTTAAGAAATTCAATATTGATATAGATAGGAAGGAAAATCATGATGCAGAATAACAACCAGTAATAATAATGATAATAACGATAATAATAATAATAATAATAATAATAATAATAATAATAATAATAATAATAATAATAATAATAATAATAATAATAATAATAATAATAATAATAATAATAATAATAATAATAATAATAATAATAATAACACTACTACTACTACTACCACTACCACCACAACCATAAACTTCCCCCCCTCCCCACACCACCACCATCACCGCCCCACAACCCACACATCCTCAAAAAAAAAAAAAAAAAAAAAAAAACATTCGTCCATCACTCTAGAAGACGAATGCTTGCCTCCCTTCGTCTACCTTCCCACTCTCACTTTTCATCGCGGCCCGCTGTAATGTGCCTCCACCTGTGTTATCACCTGGCCCCGACTAATTAGGTGAGGCAGGTGTGAGTGGGCCATCCGTTTCCCTGGCTTCTGTTATTACTGTTACTCGTGTGATTTTTTTTTTTTTTTTTTGGGGGGGGGTATGTGTGGGATGGATGGAGTGGGTGTGTAGGTGGGGGAAGGGGTTGGGTGTGGTATGTGTGTGTGTGTGTGCGTGTGTGTGTCATGCTGAGGAGGTCTGGATAGTGAAAAGTGGAAAGTGGAGAGACATAGATCGTTTTTCTTCTCTCTCTCTCTCTATCTATCTATCTATCTTCTCTCAAACTAAATACCTATGAAGGGAGAGAGGTCGGCAGGTAGGCAGGTAAAAAAACACAGACAGGAAGTAATACAGACAGATAGACAGGCAGGAAGGAAGGAAGGAAGACAGATGGACGGGTATAGGAATCTTGACATACTGAAAGACAGATAGACGGGATAACAAACTGGACGGTAGAGAGGACGTATCACAGGAAGGCAGACAGGAGGAAAGGTAGACAAACGAAATACAAGCAGGTAGAAAAAAAGTAGAGAAAAACGCAAGCAGGAAGACAATTAACCCGGTAGCTGCGGGGGTCATGTTACTTAGGTTAGGTTAGGTTAGGTTAGGTCATGTTACTTAGGTTAGGTTAGGTTAGGTTAGGTTAGGTTAGGTTAGATTAGGTTAGGTTAAGGGTCCATCTAAGTAAAATAATGGGAAAGAATCATCACTCACGCAAACCATTTCATAATATATATCAACGCATGTGTGATCAGTTTATGCATCATCTATTTTGGGAGGTTTATATCATGGCAGAAATTTGGCCCATCGCTGGTACACGGTAAAGCCGCAAATTTGCCCCATCGCTGGTACACGGTAAAGCCGCAAATTTGGCCCATCGCTGGTACACGGTAAAGCCGCAAATTTGGCCCATCGCTGGTACACGGTAAAGCCGCAAATTTGGTCCGTCGCTGCTACCGGGTTAAGAAGTAGAAAGGATATATATTAAGCAGACTAACAAGTAGGAAGGTAGTGAGAAAAGTAAGCAGGAGGGGAGAAGAAATAGAAAGGAAGTATAGTAAGTAGATTAACAAGGTAGGAGGGTAGAAAAGAAGGAAAGCAGGCAGGGGATTGATCTAACATATTGAGTATAGTAATATAGTTAGCAGGTTGACAGGTAGAAAGATAGGGAGAAAGGTTATCAGGGAAACAGTATAGAATTAGAAAAAAAACATTAAACAGATTTTTTGGGGTAGGCGGTGGCTGTGTGGTAGCGTGCTGGGCCCACATTCACCGCGTGATGGACGACGCGGGTTCGAATCCCCACGCTACCACCTCGGATTTTTCAGTCACCGCCGAGTGGCTTAAAACTACCCACATGCTGTCCTGAAGACCACCCATCAACCCGGACTCTAGAGGAAACCGTCCAAGTGAATCAAGAAGGAGTTCCGGGGGGCAGCATGAGCCAAGAGAAGATGGCGCCACTATAAACACTTGCCTGCGCCATGACGGGCTGGGGCCGACTACCACCAAGGCCCCTCAAGAGACCCTACCGGCGCTATAGGCGTTCACGTAAAAAAAAAAAAAAAAAGATTGACAAAGCAGAAGGGTTGGGAAGAAGGCAAGGAGGGAGGGAACTGATAAAGTGGAGGAGATAAAGATAGGCGGATTGATAAGCTAGTTTTGTTCATTCCTCAAAGTTCCTGATATGCACATTATTTTCCTCCTTTAAGACTCCAAACTTCATATTCCTTCTAGTCGGGGTATTGAGTTCCGACCTCACGCCTAGTTGAAGGGATCAGCCCCCTCTCCAAACTCTAAAGAATCCTCAATACACCCGTGACCTAACAATCCTTACTCCTCGATTCCCTTCAGCATGTGTGTATCCCTTCATCCGCAATGCCTCTTAAGATATTGAATGACGATGATCTCCCCTCTTGGCCTGTAGCCCTGTGTTATGTGTTGGTCTTGTGTCTATAGAATTATGATTATTTCCCCTCTCAGTTCCTATTGCTTCGTGCCATGGGTCTTATCTAGTGTCTATGGAAGTACGATTATTTTCCCTCTGTTCTTATAGTCTCGTGTCTTGTGTCTCCCTTGTGTCTACCTTGTATCAGCCTCTCGCCTTCCTTTTGTATGCTAGCGGGAGACGATGAGGGAAGCGCTGCAGCCTGGCGGTCAAATGTCGAGTACTTGTTTTCTACTCTATGACTGTTCTGAGGAGGCCACTGTGACATAAGATTCTCCTCCTCCTCCTCCTCCTCCTCCTCCTCTATCTCCTATACGTCTCCACCACCACTACCACCACCACCATCACCCCACTGACCATCACCACACACACACTCACACACACGCACGCGATACACGATTTGAGATATTCCTGATAAAAACGTGACTACTGACCACCATATCGAAAGGAAGTTAGAGGCAGAAGAAGAAGGAGGAGGACAGAGGAATGGGAGAAACAGAAAGGAAGCGACCATCGGGATAAAGATGCAGGAAAAGAAGAAAAGAAAGCAAGACTAGGAATGAAAATAGGGAATGGTTGAGGGAGAGAGGCTGAGGGAGGGAAGGAGGAAGGGATGGGGAGAGGGGAAGGGAGGAAGGGAGGGAAAGGGTTAGAGAACTTATATCACCGAATTGCGTGCACTCTCCAGTCTCCAGTGAAAATGCACCACACGCCCTCTCCACGCCCTCCTCCCTGACCCGCCGTACTTCTCCCTCTCTCTTCTTATCTCCCAACACCTCCTCCTCCCCCTCCTCCTCCTACTTCAAATTATCCCTTCATCTTATCCTTCCCATACGCCTCCTTCTTACCACAATATATTTTCCTCTCCCATCGCCACCAGGTCCTATTCCTCTCTCTCGTCTTATCTCCCTCCTCCTCCTCCTCCTCCTCCTTCAAATTATCCCTTCATCTTATCCTTCCCATACGCCTATATCCTTAACGCACTCTCCCTCACCACGATATCCTTTCCCATCCCATCCCCATCGCCACCATGTCCTTTCCCTTCTCTTACCATCTCCTCCAATCACGACCTCTCCTTCTTTACACGGCCAGTATTTTCCCCATCCTCATCCTCCTTTTCCTACTTCTCCTTCTCCTCCTCCTCCTCCTCCTTTCCTTCCTCTCGTGACTTCTTTTTTTTTACCCCCAAAGAGAACCAGATGACCCTTGACCCTTCATCTCTATCTCGCCTCTCAGGACCGGCAGCCAACACGCCCGACCCAGCAGCAGCGGCGGCAGTGACACGAGGGTTCAAGAGGAGGGTTCAGGGTTGGCGGGAGGGAAGGATAGGGAGGCTGCTGTCTGTTTCATCGTCCCTATAACCTCTACTACTGATGTGCTTTTGTTTTTCACGCCGATGCTAACACTGAGTGGCTTGGGTTATGAGTTGGCTGGAGGGAAGGTTAAGGAGGCTGTTGTATGTATTTCCTTGTCCCTATAACCTCTACTACTGATGTGCTTTTGTTTTTCACGCCGATGCTTACACTGTGTGGCTTGGGTTCAGGGATGGCTGGAGGGAAGGTTGAGGAGGCTACTGTCTGTTTCATCGTCCCTATAACCTCTACTACTGATGTGCTTTTGTTTTTCACGCCGATGCTAACACTACTTGGCTTGGGTTGTGGGTAGGCTGGAGGGAAGGTTAAGGAGGCTGTTGTATGTATTTCCTTGTCCCTATAACCTCTACTACTGATGTGCTTTTGTTTTTCACGCCGATGCTAACACTACTTGGCTTGGGTTGTGGGTTGGCTGGAGGGAAGGTTGAAGAGGCTGTTGTATGTATTTCCTTGCCCCTAGAACCTTTACTACTGACGTTCCTTATGATTCCAATGCTAAAAATACGTGGCTTGTTTTGTGGGTTGGCTGGAGGGAAGGTTAAGGAGGCCGGTGTGTGTATTCCTCCGTCCCTATAACGTGTTGTCTACTATGACGTGCCTTTGTGATTCTTGCCAATGGTGACACTGTATGGGGCTTGGAAGGACGTGTGCGGCTAGCGTGAACGAGTATCTATGAATAGCAAATAGCGTATGTTCCCATTCTAGCACTTCATGGGGCTTGCAAGGACGTATGTGATATGCGTGAACGAGTATCTATGAATAGCAAATAGCGTATGATCCCATTCTAGCACTTCATGGGGCTTGCAAGGACGTCTGTGATATGCGTGAACGTATATCTATGAATAGCAAATAGCGTATGATCCCATTCTAGCACTTTATGGGGCTTGCAAGGACGTCTGTGATATGCGTGAACGTATATCTATGAATAGCAAATAGCGTATGATCCCATTCTAGCACTTTATGGGGCTTGCAAGGACGTCTGTGAGTTGCGTTAACCTATATCTATGAATAGCAAATAGCGTATGATCCCAACTGTTTCCTCCCACAGTTTGCCACCAAGGAATGCATTAGCGAGCAGTGGGATCCTACCTTTTCTACATCTTGAAATGGTGGCTCAGTTGATGGTCCAGTTACATGTTATCTCTTGGGGCCTGACACGTTCCAGACACCTACAGCAAGACCAATTACTTAGCTGTGGTTCACCTAATTGGCACTTGCATTCATTGATCGGTATTCTCAGACGCTTCCGCCTCCCATATCTACTATTTCCAAAGGCCGAAGAGGAGATTAATAGGGTTCTAGTGTGCGATTTTTCACGTTCATTGGTTAGAAGCTTTGTCAGACTACCAGCAGAGTCGAGTTGCTATCCATGGAATTGCCCACATGTCCTACGAAAGCCTTGTCCAATGTGTGTGCTCGGGAGGGAGGAATGTTTTAGAATAAGGCCAAAATTGTCTCATGGAAGGATTCTTTACTTAGTCTTTCCATCTTCCTTTGTTACTGTTGTTGGATGCTGTGAAAATGGAAATCATTAAAATATCTGACCAAAGACAAATTATGAAATCCCTGAAAGCTGAAAAGGTAAAGAACGATCAGTGGAGTTGCATTACTGTTTTGTTTTTGTTTTTATTAAAAGGTTTCTGATGATCTTGCAAGGGCTTAGAAAATGGCCACCAGGCGCTATTTTTTTTTTTGTTTTTTTTTTGAGAAGGTCCTCTGGTCTTGCTTTTGTGTGTGTTTGCTTTTTAGTGTGTGTGTGTGTGTGTTTGTGTTATCTTTTGGGGGTTCTTGTTTGCTGTTTGTGTGTTTGTCTTTCTTTCTGTCCAGTTGTTTGTTTGTCCTTGTCTGTCTCTCTGTCTGTCTTTCTGTCTGTTTCTTTGTCTGTTTCTCTCTCTCTCTCTCTCTCTCTCTCTCTCTCTCTCTCTCTCTCTCTCTCTCTCTCTCTCTCTCTCTCTCTCTCTCTCTCTCTCTCTCTCTCTCTCTCTCTCACCCAAAAAAAAACAAAAAAAAAACACCACGACCACCGACACACTACCCGCACCCCTTGAACAAACAGCAATTAATTTTCAAGAAGGCTTCAAGACATTTAATTATACGTCTGGTTCTTGAAAGATACGACGATTTACATGGGGCCCCGAAAATCTCCCTCCCCGCCCCCGTACAGCCCAAAAAATATATAATCCTGGAGAAACAAGTCACACACAACACACAACACACAACCTCCTTTCTGGCCAATCACCACCTGCCCCTAACGAAGCATTCCCATTGGCTGACGGAATGACCTAAGTCGTCGTTAACCCGCAGCTCCCATTGGCCGCCTCGTCCCGGCGTCCCACAAGTGGCTGAGTAAGTATAATGTTAAGGGACATAAACAAGACTAGGCAGCGCTCTCCTGACGGGGGACTCGACTTAGCTTGGCTTGGTTGCACGGGAGAGGGAGAACCAGAAGGAGGGGGAAGGGTCGGGGGCAGGAGACAGGAGGGGAGGAAGGGAGAGGAAGACCAGAGGAAGGGGGATGGATTGGGGGTGCAGGGAGGAAGGAAGGGGGGGAGGGGAGTATGTGTGTGTGTGTGGAAGGGAGTTTTAAAAGATGCCTGCAAGCGAGTGTCTGTGTGTGTGTGTGTTAAGAAGAATATGAGGAGAAAGAGGAGGAGGAGGAGGAGGAGGAGGAGGAGGAGGAGGTGGTGCTTGGGAACAGAAGGAAAAAATATAGAAAGAATGTGAAAGAAAAGTATAAGTGCAGTAGTAGTAGTAGTAGTAGCAGTAGTAGTAATAGTAGTAGTAGTAGTGGGAGGGAGATGATAGTCTTTGGAAGGACGTGAGTGTAAGACGAAGAAGAAAAGGAAGGAGAAGGTGATGGAAGGGAGCTAGTCTTGGCATGGATAGAAGATAGGAGCGATTGAGAAATGAAAAAGGAGAAATAATCGATAGGAAAATGATAGGAGGGAAAAGAAAATGAGAAGAGTTTGCTGAAGGAAAGGAGTAAGGTAGCTAAGTGTCCCTGGTGATGGGAAGGAAGGGAAGGAGAGGAAAGGAAGGAGATCAGAGTGTGACAAAAGAAAAGGAAAGAAGTAGAAAAGCCTTAAGACTCCTATACAAGTGGGAAGGAAAAGAAGAAAAGGAAAGGAAAAGACAAGGAAAAGACTATGGTAGCGAAGATGAAGGAGATAGTTGTTAAAAGCTTTGGTGAAAACGATAGAGGATGGGAAGGATAAGGAAGGCAGGGAAGGGAAGGAAGACATGAGAAAGGAAAGGAAAGGAAAGCAAAGAGAAAAAAAGAAAGGAAGAGAGAGGAAAAGGAGAAGATTCATGTACAGGGGCGATGGGAAGGAAGGAAGGAAAAGGAAGGGAAGGGACGTACAGGCAGAAGATAAGAAGGGATACCAAAGAGTGGCGGAGGGCGGAGAGGGAGGCAGGATGAGGCAGTCTTCGGCGTCCTGGGCGTGACTGGTGAAAAGTTATGAGTCTCCTGTACCCTGGGCTTCCTCACGACTGGTCAGACATATAAGCAATTAATAGCCATCCATCGGTAGTTAGTAGCCGAGGGAGGGGCAGCGCTAGTCATGCAGGGAGGGAGGGAGGGAAGGAGGGGCTTGGGAGGGTACTGCAGGACGAACAGAATGGAGGGTTCGGAAGGTACGATGGGAAGGAAGGCGAAGAGATTGGTTGGTTCCTTTATCGAATGGCTCTTGGTGGTGGTGCGTCTCTCTACTCTCTTTCTCTTCTCCTTTTTCTTCCTCTCTCGGTTATTAAAAAAGTTGAGAGGAAATGTTAAAGGTAGAGGAGGAAGAGAAGAGGAATGGAGTCAAACTGGTCTGACAGATTCTAAGAAAGCGCAAAATTAATATAAAAATGAAGGAGAGAAAAAATGAAGCAAGGGAACGTGAAGAAGAAGAAAAAGAAGTAGAAGAACAAAAAGAACTAAAAGAAGAAGAAATAGAAGAAGGAAATAAGAGGAAGAATTAGAGAAAGAACAAGAATGGGAATGAAAACAAGAAGAAGAAATAATCAGAAGAAAAAGAAGAAAAGATTATGAGCAAGAAGAACAAGAATAAGAGCGAAATCAACAAAAATAAGAAATAGAAGAAAAGAAGAAATAATGACACGTGATATTATTTCGGATGAACCTCGACCTCTGGAGCATCGAGTCTGGCATCACTCTCATATCCAGAAGAAAGCGTCATCGATCTCACTTCGAAGCCACTCGTTCTCAGTCACGGAGGGAAGGACTCGTTCTGCTTGTGTTTCCAGAGACTGTTGCATTCATCTTTGTTCTTCTATCTTCAACCTTGTAGCCCCATGACTACTACATATAATAAGTTAATCAATAGTCAGTCAATTGTTTTTCAGCCAATAGGTCAACCAGTCCTTCTTTAATCGCCGCTGACAATCCCAATACCCAAGTACACATATTCGCCAAGGCTTTCGTGGGAGTTCCGAGCATTTCCAGGGGTAGTTGTATGACCCTGGTGGTAGTTTGACCCTTCTTCTGTACCATGAACCTAAAACAAACACTCATTATAACCCGACTAATCTCCTTGTGGGCTTTGGATATAGTTGATATGAGAGGAGGAAGCGTCTTAGAATGCCGCCTTTTAGTCCTTTTCCATGCCTTCCCATGTGTAGTTTAACCCTTCTGTACCATGAACCTAAAACAAACACTCATTATAACCCGACTGATCTTCTTGGCCTATGGAAATCGCTGATGTGAGAGGCGAAAAAGTCTTAGAAAACCAACCTTAGTCCTTTCCCACGCCTTTCCCTGTGCGCCACCTCCACCAGGAAGGGACAGACGTGTGCTGGGTACCTCATGAGCCAGCGCCAACGCCACCTGTCGCGTCCGCCTCCTCCTCCTTCTCGTCCTCCTCTTCCTCACGACGCCACTTTGCCTCCGGGGGTCGTCACCTGCGCTGCGCCTCCAAAACACCGTCTCCATTTAAACTAGTACAGAGCCATCAGCGAAAGAGTGTCAAATTACTTGTCATTAGGCCATACTCGTGTATTTCCGCCGTGACTTATTTACGGAGCAGACACAAAGACGAGTCGGGAAGAACGGAATGGGGAGGAAAGGAAGAGAAAGGGAAGGAAGAAGACTTGTAAGAAATAGGAGTGAGGTAGTTGTAGGAGTCTTCGTTGATGGCGATAGAAAATGGAAATGAAGGAAGGAAAGGAAAGGAAAGGAAAAGAAAGTGAGATGACTGTTGCGGTGAAGAACAGGAGTGAGTTAGTTATGAGAGTCTTTAGCGAGGGCGATTAAAGATAGGAAGGAAAAAAAGGAAGAGAAAAGAAAGAACAGAAAGGAAAGGGGGGAGACTGTGAAGAGCAATAGGAGGAAGGTAGTTGTGAGAGGTCTTTGATGTGGGCGATAGGAGACAGGAAGGAAAGGAAGGAAAGGAAAGGAAAGGAAAGGAAAGGAAAGGGAAGGAAAAGAAAGAAAAAGTAGAAGAGAGTGATGAAGAACAGGAGTCAGGTAATTGTGAGAGTTTTTGGTGAGGGCGATAGAAAATAAGACTGGAAGGAAAGGAAAAGAAAGAAAGAAAGTACAGGAAAGAGGGAAGAGTGTAGCAAAACACCTCCAAAGCCCACAAAGAAGATCAGTCTGTTTCTTACGGGTTGTTTTCACGTTTATTTTATTTATTCATTTTTTTACAACAAAGGAGACAGCTCAAGGGCACAAAAAAAGGAAACAATAATTTAAAAAAAGCCCGCTACTCCCTACTCCTAAAAAGAATCCAAAGAGGTGGCCGAAAGAGGGGTCAATTTCGGGAGGAGAGGTGTCCTGATGCCTGATTATGGAACAGAAGACTTGGCAGACAATCACTAGGCTCATACAACTACCCATGGAAATACCCACAACCTCCTCTACTAAAGTTTTATCAAATGTGGGTTAATATGGGCCAAGACGCATGACACTCAGTAGATATAACGAATCCCTTGAGATGAGAGGCCGTGCTATCTCCTGAAAGCTTCCTGAGTGTAATTATAGCAGCTGTGCGAGGCCTCGGAGACATTGTGGATTGTCCGGCAATATGTACAATTCTAGAAATCACGATAATTCTTTTTAAATGTTTCTTTTTTTTTTTCCTATAGATACGAAGAGCTTAGTTGTCATATATACACTTTTTACGATGGTTTTAATTTAGTAAGTAGTTTTTTTTTGTGTGTGTGTGGAAATACTTTTAAACGTGTCTAGCTTTGTCAGCAGAACTTATTTAGCTATTTCAAGATTTAAAAAGATCCCTAGTGTTATGTTTTGGTTTAATATTCAGGGATTAAAGTGGAACAGCTTTTCCCCTTTTGTAATAACAGTTCTGGAGATTAAAAAAAGTTGATTCTATATTTAACATTCGATAATTTATACAAGGTCGACGTAGGTGGTGGACTTGATTTTATTTTCTGTGTATTTCTAAGTCTTACTGGGATTTAGCAGCTGTGGAAGTTTTTAAAAATACTCATTATACATTAGCCATTTCATTTTTGCACTGTATGAGGGCTTCTCGTGTGTTCCTTTGTCAGTATTTGAGTATTTATATTGTTGCTTATCCGCTTATCTGCCTGTCTATCTCCGTCTCTTTGTCTGTCTGTATCTGTCTATCTATCTATCTATCTTATATTTCGTGAACTCTGCACTGGACCAAGCAAACCACATCCCACGACCATCAATCTCCAGCCTCTAGATTTACTACACGACAGAACTTTAACCTCTGGGGCGAGTTCACTGATAACGTGCAGATGGGGGCAGGCGAGAAGGAAACGCAGAGGGAGGACGTCGCTGGAAGGAGCCTCAGGGAACGAAAGAGTGGCGATAATATGACAGGAGTACACACAAAGGAAGATGGAAAACCCACTCTTTCTCCGTGCCGAGCTCAGGAATGGCCGAGTTGAAAGAAAACGAGACGCCTAACGAGCGGGAATGGATAGTTGAGGGGAAGAAGACTCGGGGAGCGTTGGGGTACGATGGGCCGAAATTGTCTTGTTAAGTAGACTTGGTTATGCAGTTGAGACTTGCCCTAGGTCCTCTTCCTCTTGTTTCTCCTTCTCTTCCTCCTCCTCCTCCTTGCCCTCCTCATCCTCCCCCTTCTCCTGCTCCTCCTCTTCCTCCTCCTTCTTCTGCGGAAACCGATCTTAGCGTCATTGTCAGCACCCACGTAGAGTCTTCGAAACACTGCCTTTGAGAAAACTTACGATGCTCAGGTTCATTGTCAGGAGCTTCTAAGTGCAGGACGCCACAGTAATGTTGGCCGGGTATGAGTTGTTACCGAGACCTCGCCTGGAATATGCAGTGCTGTTTTAGGCCCTCCAATTATAAGACGAACATGGAGCTACTGGAAAGAGTACAGCAACGCGCCACGTAACTAGTGAAGCCGATGATGGCCGAGGCTTAGTTATGAAGAAGGCTTTAGCTCCTCAATCTCTGTTCGCCCGAGATGTGACGGAGGCAAAGTGAGAAGACTCTTTATATACTTGAACAACTTAAAGTATTTTGATGTCGAAGTCAACTCAGTAATTTAGAGAAGCAGCCTGCCGATTCTCTTGAGGTGATTAACACAGGCATTGGCATATTTTTATCATGTACTGCAACAAACTTCCTGCTCAAGTGGTGGGTGTGAAAATAGTAAGCTTATTATATTGCATCGATCGTTTATCCCTTCTCCTCACATCCCTCTTCCTCCCCTCCTTCCTCTTCTGCGTTCCTCCTTTCTCTTCTCTCTATGTCCCCTTATCCACTTAACCTTCACTCGTGTCTCTCCCTCCCTTCCTCTTTCCCTCCCTTTCCCTCACCTTAATTCCTAATAGAAGCATATTGAAAGTTGTCCTCCCTACATACTTTCCTCCGCAAGAATGTTTCCGTCTCATCTGCAGCGTCACAAGATAGACTTAGAGGATGAATTATCGCCGTGAATCAGGTACCCTCATCATAAACGTATAGGCTCGCTGTTACCTGATCTACAGTGTTTTATGTATTCTATTTTTTCTCCTTTGTTCTTCACGTGAGATAGATTAGTAGTTGAGCTCTTCTGGTTGTTTATCTCTCACAGTTTTTCAGCATGCAAATTAAGTAAAAAAAGAAAACACACACACACACACACACACACACACACACACACACACACACACACACACACACACACACACACACACAGACGCAGACATACATCACCCCCCAACACACACCTGCACACACCCAGCCACCCACTCTGCACCCAACCCTCTCTCATACACACAATAAAGGACTACTGTGATGGCTTTTGCAGCGAGGTAAAAAAACGGAGGAACAAGACCCCATTAAAATATCCGTGTCATGCAAGGAAATCCAATATTCTCTGCACCAGAATAAGCGAAGAGAAACCATCATGCGTACATGGTCTGGAGAGGGAGGAACGCCGAGGAACATGTCTCTAGGGCCATGAACAACTGTCGAAATGAAGAAGAAATGAGTGCGTGGAGCCGAGAGCGAGGCGGGGAACGAGGAGGAGCGGGCAGGGTCGGGGCCGAGACGCGGGACGGAGGAGACGCCGCCGAAGGGAAGCAACCAAGTGACATAGCAGTATTATAGGCGGCGGGAAGAGTGACTGCCCATAAAGGCGAAGGAAGGAAAAATAAAGTATCGGGGAGCCTTGTACTGGGCATATTCCATTATAACAGACATCGCCAACTTGAGGAGGAGAAAAAATAAGAAGACCCGGAGGAGGAGGAAGAGGAGGAGGAGGAGGAGGAGGAGATACAGTAGTTGGAGGAGGAGGAAGTTCATGACCACGATAGAGAATGGGCTCCAGTTGTCTCCCTTCCCGTCCTTTCATTGGGTATCAGAGCCTCGTGTTTTCCTGCGCTTAAGTCCTGCGCACAGTAATTTGTGGTGATTCGCGTTTATGAAGAAGGTCCTGGCTGGCTGGCCGTGCGGGGGAAGGGGAAGGAGGGAAGGGAAGAGGAGGACTAGGGTTGGGAGGGAGGAAGAGGGGGTTAGGGGACAGGAGGAGAGGGAGGAGGCCGCTGTCACCTTCCTTTCCTGTCGCAAAATGAAAATACGAAATCTTACACGAGCAAGAAAACGTCCACGAATTTTTCTTACGCCGTTGAGAAAAAGGAAGAGGAAGGCAGAGAGAGGGAGGGAAGGAAGGAAGGAAGGAAAGGCTGTAAGTAGTATAGGAAGGAAGTGTAGGAAGGATAATATTGTGGAAATCACGTGAAGAAGTAAAAGATCAGAAAGGAGAAGAAGAAAAAGAGGAGGAAGAGGAAGTATAGAAAAAATAGTATAGTGAGGAAGTGTAGGAAGGATAATATTGTGGAAATCACGTGAAGAAGCAAAAGAACAGGAAGGAGAAGAAGAAGAAAACAGAGGAGGAAGAGGAAGTAAAGAAAAGTAGTATAGTGAGGAAGTCTGGGAAGGATAGTCATGTGGAAATCACGTTCATACAAATATTTCTTAAAACTATACAACACATTACTCAGTTATTCTTCACCGACCTGTGCATATGAAAGTGTTGTCTCTCGATGAAGGTAACTAGTGATGTGAAGGCAATAATTACACGTAAGACTTGATGATTTAAGCTCTCACACTGCATACCCCAAGCTGTCTCGTAGCACCCACACTCTCCATCTCACCCACGCCTGTTCTTTTCCATTAATCTGATTTCTTATATTCAAATTACACATAAGACCTTTTAATTTAAGCTCTCACACTGCATACCCCAAGCTGTCTCGTAGTTCCCACTCTCGCCATCTCACCCACGCCTGTTCTTTTCCATTAATCTGATTTCTTATATTCAAATTACACATAAGACCCTTTAATCTAAGCTCTCACTCACACTGCATACCCCAAGCTGTCTCGTAGTTCCCACTCTCTCCATCTCACCCACGTCTGTTCTTTCCATTCCTCTAACTCTTTCATATAATTTACACTAAGTACTTTTTAATTCAGCCTTTCTCTTAGACTACATTTTCCAGGCTGTCTCAAAGCACCGACTCTCTCCCTCTCATCCACGCCTGTTCTTTCCCATTCATGTGATTTCTTATATATTATTTCTGAGCATTAATGAGAGTCGTATTGCCAAGTTATAACCCGTAATGATGTAAAATTTTAGTTATCATTACATTGAATTTTATGATATTAAGATGCAGGCCACTTGAATACGGCATTAGACGAAAGTAAAGATGTGCTTATATATACATTCAGTTGTAATAAAGGAAGATTTGTGTACGTCCCCTTGTTATGTATATATGTAATGGAGGTTTGCACACACACACACACACACACACACACACACACACACACACACACACACACACACACACACACACGCACACGCACATACACACACAGATACACATTTCTTTCTTTCTTTCTTTCTTTTTTCTTATTTATTTATTTTTATCTGTTTATTTATTTAACTTTTTGTCATGTGAAAACTCTTAATGTCAGAGCTATCACGCCATTGCTTCCTTTTCTTTTACTCCTTCTTTTATTTTTTCTTCTTCTTAATCGGCGTTTTTTTCATATAATGCATAGCCCGCAAAGTTGTCTGGTTAATTAATCGTTACTGAATCCTCCTTCGGGTAATTAGTTTCGGGGCGGTTTATAAAGTTTCAGCATGTTGCTCAAGTTTATGGAGTTTCTCTGTGTATTCTTCTTAGCGTTTCAAGTTTTTCCTTCCATTGACTTTTAGCGGCAGCGGCGGCGGTCGGGTCGGCGTGCAATAAACTCTACGGGAATCGTGTGTAGCGTTTGGGTGTGGCTGCAACCAACACGGTAAACATATAGGAAAATTCCATCATCCGTCAGTAAAAACCCACGTCGCAGAATAGAAAGCCTGAATACATTACGGAAAGACTCAAGCAATTTTTGAACCTATAACTCAAATGACAGGCTTTTTTTATTTTCGTTTATCAATGTAGAAAGTATAAACCAAAAAATATAAAGTAATGACTGGCAAACCACGGTCCCCTGCTACTGCAAAACGGCTTCCCGAGTGCCAAGTGTGTGCTGTGCTTGTAGTGTTATCTCGTCCACAGCCTCCGCGTCGACGTGATCACCTCACAAACTGACAAATGAAGACAGAAAGAAGGAACTTTTCGCCACTTTTCTCATATTTTCTTGTACAATCATCTGTTTGTCTCGGGCAGACACTAAACGTATGTAAATGAACGAGCGGGGCAGTGAGGAAGAAGGTGGAGAGAAGGGAAGCAAATTATGTGTAAAGACAACTTCAGGAGTGGAGGGAGGAAGCGGGAGGAAGAGGAAATGAAGTAGCGGAGACGGCGGCAACAACAGCAGCAGCAGGAGGAGCAGGAGGAGCAGGAGGAGGAGGAGGAGGAGGAGGACGAGGAGGAACAACAAAAACGAGAGAGGAAGACCGATATGGAGGGCCGGACAGACGGACGGGCAGATATAAAATTGAACAGTAAGAAATTGGCGGGGCGAGAACAGAGTGATTGGACTTTCTGTCTATACTGAGCGGACGGGCGGACGGGCGGACGGGCTGGCAGGCAGGCAGGCAGGGCAGGGGACCGCCTCATTATAACTGATGGAGAGCAGCGCGCCAGGTATAATCCAACCCGGCAACGATCTGTGCCTTGGAATTGAGCTAATACGAAGCGCTTCGATTGGCGGGAGCCGCGAGCCCTCCTGCTAGGGCGAAATATTGCGTTTGATTACTATCATCTCTCGTGATCAATGTTAATGGAAATTAAAGTAAAAACAGAACGGCAGGCTGGCGGTTACGTTGGGCAGCGATGAAAATATGTTTAAAGGGATATGAAGTGGGCGGCGGTCGTGGGGACGCGGCGGCGGGGCGCGGAGGGTGCATGTGCTGGCGTGTTGGTGTTAATGAGGACACACAGGTGACGCCGAGGCTGCACCTGTGTTGTCTTCATCTTAGCCAGGGGAGGAATGCAGGTGTACAACGGGTGCGGGAAGGAAATAAAAAAATATCAATAAGATCACCGTGGTTAAGAAGCGGAGTTAATCAAAGGCGTAGGACTCGAAGTGTATCCGCATTACTTTCATTTGCTGTCCCGTCCGTTGCCTTCACTGTATCGTCTTCATCTCATACGGAAGATGAGGAGACTTTGAATTTTTTACGTGGTCAGACCAATAGCTCCTCAGGCCATGGTGTTGGGGACTGTTGGTCAACCTCAGCCGTTGGTGTCGTGGGCAGAACCTCAGAGTGACATAATCTCTTGGCTCAGGGCGATTACACGCAATTCTCACCTCCTTCAGAGCTTACCGTGTTCAGAATCGTGACTGGGGCGGGAGACTTAGATGTTGAAACTAATAAAACATCAAATTTCTATAAGATTTCACTCCTAAATATTGTTAATTATACCAACATCCGAGTTATTGTTGACACTTGAATACATTTGAGACTAAACGGCAGCGGTGGACCAAAATATAAGACCTTCATATCCTGCGTCAATACCCTAAATACTTCGCAACCACCTCAATCGTGTCCTACCCTGAGACACATTTCATAGTTTGTTTTTTTCCATACTACTCTTACCAGTGGATCTCCTCTTCCATCCCTTCGTTATCTAGTTGATGCTGCAGTCATATTGTCACAAGAGATTCACGTACTACTAATATCGGCGTCACTATAAAAAAAAATACGACCGCGTTATCTGAGGCCGACCCGTGACCATGAAAAATCTCCTATACATAAACGAATAAGTAGAAGGAACAAGCTGCACAGTGACATAAATATATACTGCAGGGAACTTCTCGTTGACATGTCCAGTGCATCTCGTGGGAGGACAAAGGAGGTCCGAGCATCCTCTAAGACAAGATCGAAAGGAGAAAAAGTGAATGAATACTAAAAAAGACTAAAAAAGAGCAAAGTTAATGACGCACGCTTCCTGCCACGCTTGTCCTCTACGATAATACAATAAAAAAAAAAGAGTCGAAACTGAGCTGCCTGAGAGAGAGAGAGAGGGAGACTGAAACCAAAACCACATAAACCTTCAATCCAAGCACTAATATGAACTTTAAGGTGGTAAGAAGCGAAGGGAAGGAGAGAAGGAGGTGGCGACTGGAATGATGTGTGTGGTGAACGGTCCCTTCCCCCTCTTGCCCCTCTCTCTCCCCTGCCCTGTACTACCCCCTTCCCCCACGCCCCCCATGCCCCCCCCAAGCCCTCAGCAGTCCCACGGTAGCTCCTAATCGAGACTTTAATGCGCCGAAGAGCCTCTGGGGAGCAGCAAGCTGACTATTACTGCATCACGGCCATCATTTGCATACTCATTCTCTATCTGACCCTTCGCCTTATTATTATTATTTTGGGCTTTTTTTGAGGTGATTCGTTTTCCCTCCCGTGCTTTCTTTCTTTGTGTGTGTGTACGTGTGTGTGTGTGTGTGTGTGTGTGTGTGTGTGTGTGTGCTACTACTTTGCGTATAGATTCGAGGTGGCGCGTGTCCCTGTTCAGTTTTTTTTTTTTTTTTTTGTCTGGTCTTTCGTTTTCGTTCATGGTTTCTGTTTTTTTTTTCTCTCTTTTTCTCTCTTTCTCCCTCTTTCTTTTTTTCATTCTTCGTTTATTGATTTCTGTTCAACTCCTCGTTCATTGTTTCTCTCTCTTTTTTTTTGTTCTCTTTTTCTCTCTTTCTCCCTCTCTCTCTTTCTTTGCATTCCTTGTTTCCCAATAGGCGCACTTAACATCACCAAATGTGGGGTACAAACTTGGCGGGGGGACTGTTTTTGTGCCTCGAGCGGCGGTAGTGGGCTGAAGAGCAGGGTATCAGGATTTTTGATTTTTATTTATAAATGATCCACGAGACGTCCTGAGGTTAAATCAAAGTATGTGCTTATCTTTCTAGTCATTCATACACACACTGGTAATAGTTCTGTGGTGTCTGATTTACTTAATCGAGTGAAATTCTATTGTGATAAACAGTCACAAATTCGTGTCACCAGTAAAATTGAAAGTAGCTATGTAAGTTATGCCTCCATGAAATATACACAAATAGATAAGAAAGCTCACGAAGTCATAATAAGTGACATCACCTGCTTTGCGCATTAAAAATATGCTTATTTAAGGTATCTGATACCCGCAAAATGTCGTGCGATGCTGCCTCGGGCCACAGTTGTAGTATAAAGTATGAACGGATTGTTATATTATTGTTCTGTTGTTTATTCAATGTTCTGTTCAAGAAAAAGAATACTCATAATTTTAGTTAGTTTTCAGTTATAAGGATTCTTTACGAAATACAATAATAACATTACCGCCTATAAGTTAGGAAACGTACTGAATCCTGGATCGGCTATGATGATGTTAGGTGCGTCTATTCCTGTTCAGTCCCGAGTTCGTGTCCCGCCTCTGAAAATCCACAACCTTCAGCCAAGTCCAGAAGTCATCCTTTTTTATATATGCTCTCTTTCTAACTTCTTTTCACATTCTTCATCTCTTCGTTCTTCCACTTCCTATTCAATCCTGAGTGCCTATTTTGACCCTGAAATTCCCAAACGTTCTTCCATTTTACGTTTATGATTTCTCTTTTTGTTCTCTCTTTTTTTCTCTCTCCCTCTTCGCATTCTTCATTTCCCATGCCAAAACAAAGGTATCCTAATCCCTCTTCAATCCTGAGTTCGTATGATCCAAAACCCTCCTTATTTTTGCGCATGATTTCTCTTTTTCGTTTTCTCTTTCTCCTTTTCCGCATTCTTCATTTC
The DNA here is from genome assembly GCF_024679095.1 of Eriocheir sinensis. Classification (NCBI taxonomy): domain Eukaryota; kingdom Metazoa; phylum Arthropoda; class Malacostraca; order Decapoda; family Varunidae; genus Eriocheir; species Eriocheir sinensis. The sequence goes on along the minus strand of NC_066520.1, from coordinate 21,692,414 downwards.
CCAAGCATAAAACAAAGGTATTCTAATTCATCTCCCATCATAATTCGTTTCCCACTTCTGAAAACCCCAAACCTTATATCATTTTACGTTCATGATTTCTCTTTTCGTTCTCTCTATCTCCTTCGTTTTCCTCGTTTCTCAATTTCTGTTCAATCCCTCGTTCATGGTTTCTCTCCTTTTTGCTCTCTTTTTCTCTTCTCCCTCTTTCTCTCTTTTTTTTTCTTATTTTGCATTCCTCGTTTCTCAATTAATCTATGTTCAATCCCTTGTTCATGGTTTCTCTCTTTTTTTTTTTAACCAATTCATCTTCCAACCCTAGTTCGTTTCCCGCTTCTGAAAACCCCAAACCTTATATCATTTTTGGTTCATGATTTCTCTTTTCGTTCTCTCTATCTCCCTCTTCCCTCGTTTCCCAAGCCAAAAACAAAGGTAGTCCAATTTATCTTCCATCCCTAGTTCGATTCCCGCTTCTGAAAACCCCAAACCTTATATCATTTTAAGTTCATGATTTCTCTTTTCGTTCTCTCTATCTCTTTCCGCATTCTTCAATTCCCAAGCATAAAACAAAAGTATCCCAATTCATCTTCCATCCCAAGTCCGTTTCCCGCTTCTGAAAACCCCAAACCTTATATCATTTTAAGTTCATGATTTCTCTTTTCGTTCTCTCTATCTCTTTCCGCATTCTTCAATTCCCAAGCATAAAACAAAAGTATCCCAATTCATCTTCCATCCCAAGTCCGTTTCCCGCTTCTGAAAACCCCAAACCTTATATCATTTTAAGTTCATGATTCCTCTTTTCATTCTCTCTATATCCCTAACCTAACCTAACCTAACCATATATCATTTAGGTTCATGATTTCTCTTTTCATTCTTTCTATCTCCCTAACCTAACCTAACCTAACCTTATATCATTTTAGGTTCATGATTTCTCTTCTCGTTCTCTCTATCTCCCTCTTCGTTTTCCTTCGTTTCCCAAAGCCAAAAACATAGGTCTTCCCAAGTCATCTTCCATCCCCAGTCCGTTTCCCGCTTCTGAACACCCAAAACCATCAATCAAGACCAGACGAGCTCCTTAATCACCCACTTACACGTTCATAGGCACCCACAAGACCCTCCCAGCACCCTATCAACACCCTTTTCACTCGTCGTCTCCTACTACCAAACCGCAATCTCGCCTCTCACTCTCATCCAGCGTCACCTATGCTCTCCCTTCACCACTAACCACACAGTATGGTAACTCCGAGGGACAGGAGCGCCGGGACACAGCCAGGAAGGGACGGGCGGGGAAGGCATTGGTATGGTCGTTCGCGTATCAGTAGTGGATGCCTTGATGTCCCCGGGCGAGCGCTAAAGAGGCGATTATGCAGCGGAAACGTAAGGCGGTACGATTTGCCAATTGAATCGTCCGGTAATCGTGGTGTCAGCGTGCCATTAGCAGTCCTCACGAATATTTACTGCCGCTGCGCACGATACCGGGGTCTTGGGAGGAGGAGGAGAGGCAGAAGGAGGAGGAGGAAGTATAGGAGTACAGTGAGAAGGATAAAATGAGGATAAGGAGGAGGACGAGGAGGAGGAGGAAAGAAGAGGACAAGTAGGAGAAAAAGATGAGGAAAGGACAAGGAGGAGAAGGAGGAAAAGAGCAAGAAGAGGAGGAGGAGGAGAACGAGAAGGAAGAAATGAGGACAAGAACGAGGAGAAGAAGAGGAGGAGGAGGAGGAGGAGGAAGGGGAGGAGGAAGCTTCTCAGTAATACAGCTTAATTATTCTTGACCTCCCAAAGAGAGAGAGAGAGAGAGAGAGAGAGAGAGAGAGAGAGAGAGAATGTACACATCTCTTACCTACATCTTCTCTCTTCAGTCCAATAGTGATTAGATCCCAATATATCTTGTGTGTGTGTGTGTGTGTGTGTGTGTGTGTGTGTGTGTTGAAGGTCAAAATAAGAAGAAGGAGCAGCCTCAACTATCACACCCACTCCTCTCTTCCTCCTCCTCCTCCTTCTCCTCTTCTTCCTCCTCCTCCTCCTCCTCCTCCTCTTCCTCATCCTATTCACGCTCTTCTCCAGACTCACCCTTCACCTCATTCACGCCCACCCTTCGTTCCTCTTCCCCCTCCCCTCCCCCTCCCCCTCCCCCTCCATCCGTAGCTCTGTCTAACGAAGAACATCCAAGAAACGAGGGAGATAAACGAGGAACACGAGAAACGAGTCTGAACGAGTGCAGAGAATAAAGAAATAAAGAGCGGGTCCTGAGAGAGAGAGAGAGAGAGAGAGAGAGAGAGAGAGAGAGAGAGAGAGAGAGAGAGAGAGAGAGAGAGGTGCAGATATTATGTTTCCCGCTGTTGAGAATTAATTGACAGTGATTAATAATATGATGATAGTTTTGAATTGAATTAGTGTCACATTTTGGTTCTGAATTGTTCCCTCTAAGATGTTTACCCCTATCTGAAAACGGCTGGCGATCTCCTTTGTTTGTTTATTGTTTATTCTGAGATGTTTATGACCTTTGCTTCTTCCATTTCTATAACTTCTTTCTCTCTTTCGTCCTCTTTCTCACTCTTTCTCATCTGTCTCTGTCTTTGTTTATTGTGTTTTCTAAGATATTTATGACCCTGTTCTTTGTTTCTCTCATTTCTATAACTTATTTTCTCTCTTTCGTTCTCTTTCTCATTCTCTCATCTTTATATTTGTTCTTTTGCTGTCAATTCTAAGCTATCTATTACCCTCCTTCTCTATTCTTCCATTTCTATAACTTATTTTCTCTCTTTCGTTCTCTTTCTCATTCTCTCTCATCTTTATATTTGTTCTTTTGCTGTCTATTCTAAGCTATCTATTACCCTCCTTCTCTATTCTTCCATTTCTATAACTTCTTTTCTCTCTCACCCTCTTTCTCCTTCTCTCTCATATTTATTTTCGTTTGTTTGCTGTCTATTTTAAATTATATATTACCCTCGTACTCTGGTCTTCCATTTCTATAGCTTCTTTTCTCTTTCCTCCTCTTTCTCCTTCTCTCTCATATTTATTTTCGTTTGTTTGATGTGTATTTTAAGACATTTATTACGCCCTCCCTCTATCCCTTCATTTTTATAAGCTTCTTCGTACGTATATTCTCTCGTCCTCCTTCTCCTTCTCTTTCTCATCTTTTTCACTTTTATTTTCTCCCTCTTGGCGTCTCAGGTGTTTGGGGATGCTGTACAGGTAGCTTATAGTGTCTGCATCCTTCCCTCTCTACCTGCTTCGTCTCCTATAATAATAATAATAATAATAATGATAAGAAGAAGAAGAAGAAGAAGAAAAATAAGAAGAATAGTGTTCCCTTTGTTCTCTGCCATTAATACAAGAAAATACAGACGTAGTAATAAGGTTTGCTCGCTACCTTGTATACGTTTAATTAGTAATAGTTTTTTTATAAGAAAATAGAAATAGAAGTAGTTTGGGAAATTAATCTGATGCTTAAAAAAAATCGAGATTCTGTGGAGTGTAATGCTTACCAATCATTTCGCTTTACAATTGTTTATTTTTACAATGCAATCGGTAACTTTTTCTTTCTTCCTGATATATTGGTACAAGTCGGAATGCTGATATGGGTACAAGTCGAAATGGAATACTGATATGGTTACAAGTTGGAATTGGAATATTGATATGGGTACAAGTGGGAATGATGATATGGATACAAGTTGGAATGGAACACTGATATGATTACAAGCTGAATTGGAATACTGATATGGGTACAAGTGGGAATGATGATATTGATTCAAGTTGGAATGGAACACTGATCTGGGTACAAGTGGGAATGATGATATTGATTCAAGTTGGAATGGAACACTGATCTGGGTACAAGGTGGAATGATGATATGAACGCCCGTCGGAATGGAACACTGATCTGGTTACAAGTGGGAATGATGATATGAACGCCCGTCGGAATGGAACACTGATCTGGTTACAAGTGGGAATGATGATATGGATAAAAGTTGGAATGGAACACTGATCTGTTTACAAGTGGGAATGCTGATATGAATGCCCGGCGGAATGGAACACTGATCTGGGTACAAGTGGGAATGGTGATACGGATACAAGTTGGAATGGAACACTGATCTGGTTACAAGTGGGAATGGTGATACGGATACAAGCTGGAATGGAACACTGATCTGGTTACAAGGGGGAATGTTGCTGATACGAATTTTACTAACAATTCTTATTTCTTTCTTTTTTGGCCACTCTTAGCTTTTCTCTTTTATGGGAGCAGCGATTAGAGAGCTCTTTTTTTCCTTCAATTTCTTTTCTGTTGCCCTTGAGTTGCTTCCTGTGCTGTAAAAAAAAACAAAAAAAAAACAAAAAAAATCATCCATCGTCACTCATTTCCATACAAGACCGAGGCGAACGTTGTGTGTGCGTCTTAATCTACCAGTGGCCTTTGTTGTTGTTGTTTTTGTAAGATTTTAGGATTGAGGTTCACCCACTCGCTCACAATGTTGGTGATAATATTACATCAGGTGGACTCCGTTGTACCTGCTGACACCTGCTTCTAATTAGTTCTCTCTCTCTCTCTCTCTCTCTCTCTCTCTCTCTCTCTCTCTCTCTCTCTCTCTCTCTCTCTCTCTCTCTCTCTCTCTCTCTCTCTCTCTCTCTCTCTCTCTCTCTCTCTCTGACATGCTCTTTACTTTACTTTTATTATTTACTTTATTCTTTCTTGGCCTTTTGAACCGAATAATTACCTCGATATTTTTTGTTTTTCTTCACCATTGAACTTTCTCTTCATTTTCTTTCTTAAGCAAACCAGACAGCTCAAGGGCGATAGATAGACAGATAGATAGATGGATAGATAGAGACCCTGATACCAATTCTCCTCATGTATAGAATCAGAATCCCTTTAGTTTCAACCGTACATCTCAATCCCCAAAAAACGTGAAAAAGAGTAATCGATATATGCATTCAAAATCCCTTCGAAACGCTAAGCAACCTAATTGAGTCATTTCCAAAGGTATTCCCTAATTACTACTGAAGAAAAAAGTGCTAACGCAATCTATCACGCTAATGGCCTCACTCGTTGCGTCCATGTTGTTAGGAAGATAGTGAGATATCGCAACAAGCAACCAACAGCAACCGAAGACAGTTAATATGTAAAAAAGTCCTTGTTTATAATTAATGCATGGAGACGATTGGAGAGAGAAAGAGAGAGGGAGGGAGAGAGAGAGAAGGAGGGGGTAGGGGTGAGAGAGAGAGAGAGAGAGAGAGAGAGAGAGAGAGAGAGAGAGAGAGAGTCAGGTCGATGTTGTAATTTCAGCGACTGGCAATTCAGGAAGTGACCCCAAAATCTAATCAATTGAAGAGAGGTTTTCTGAAGACTTTGTGACCTCCTCCAGCTCCTCTCTCTCTCCTCTTTTTCTCCTCCTCCTCCTCCTTCATCATCTCCCCAAGCCCAGTCCCTCCCTACCGCCCTCCTCCTTCCTATCGCCCTCCTCAAGTCCTCATCAGCCAGAAGCTAATTCCTCGTCTTCGTCAAGGAGCCTCGAAGCGTCCCTCGTTCAAGGTTCACTGAAGGAGGAATGTCCAACCCGAAGAACACAAAAAAATAATAACAATAATAAAGACCAAGAAAAACGGAGCAGTGGAAGCTGGAGAATGAGGAGGAGGAGCAGGAGGAGGAGGGGAAGGGGTTGGAGGAGGAAGAGGAGCAGGAGGAGGAGGAGGAAAAGTCGCTATGCTGTAATTCTTCTCCGAAACACAAGACGCCTCACCCGACAAGACTCGAAGCGAATTTACAAGGAAGTCACGAGGAATTACGAAGACCATGTTAGGAGAGAGAGAGAGAGAGAGAGAGAGAGAGAGAGAGAGAGAGACTTCATCCTTTCATATATTAGAGACCTATACCACTACAAACATTCTCTCTCTCTCTCTCTCTCTCTCTCTCTCTCTCTCTCTCTCTCTCTCTCTCTCTCTCTCTCTCTCTCTCTCTCTCTCTCTCTCTCTCTCTCTCTCTCTCTCTCTCCCGAATAATGAGAAGCCTCTAAGATGACCAGGTTCTCCAAAAAGGTTCACGGGATCGCCAGACGTCGGTTTCGGTCCTCCGCACTTTCGGCCCCAAAATCGCATCGCCGAAAAACAAAGAAAACCACGAAAAAAACTAAATAAAAACCTAATAAAAAGGGACCCAAAATACTATAAGCACCTGATATTGACTGTAGTTTTGTCTAGGAGAAGTTTGTGTGTGTTGGGAGAGCGCCGAGGTGGATGCAAGGGCCGAATCCTCCAAGCGTCTCCCAGCGGGCCCTACCGTTTGATATCTCCAGGTTGAGGAGTTTTTTTGCACCACATACTCGGCAATTTCAGTGGCGGAGGTGGTGGTGGTGGTGGTGGTGGCTGGGGAAGGAGGAAAAATAATAGGAGGAAGTGATATAGGAGGAGGAGGAGGAGGAGGAGGAGGAGGAGGAAGAGGAGGAGGAGGAGCGTTGAGAAGAGCTGGAAGGTATAAAGGAATTGAAGTCTTCGTGGTGTTACCTTTTAAAGCGTGTGTTTGTGTGTGTGTGTGTGTGTGTGTGTGTGTGTGTGTGTGTGTGTGTGTGTGTGTGTGTGTGTGTGCGTGTGTGTGTGTGTGTGTGTGTGTGTGTGTGTGAACGAGCATACATACCAGTTATCATACATTCTCTCTCTCTCTCTCTCTCTCTCTCTCTCTCTCTCTCTCTCTCTCTCTCTCGCGATCCATCAGGCACAGGTGAGGCGTACTAATTAAAACCCAGGTGGGGGGATGGTCTAATTAGCCCAGGTGTAGACGTGTTGGCCGCCTTACACGCCACCTATCGCACCTCACATAATTAATTTCCTGAGGTGTGGCGAAGGTTTGGGTGTGGGGGGGGGGGAGGGGAGGGGAAGGTGGTGGTGGTTGTGGTGGTGAACGATCTCTACTTCATCATCATTATTAAAATCAACATCATTTGGTTTCCGGTTTTCTGTCATTTTGTCTAAACTCTTTTTTTTCTCTTCTTCTTCTTGTTCTTGTTCTTCTTGTTCTTCTTCTTCTTCTTCTCCAAAGGTGTTTTTTTTCAATTTTCATCATCATACGTCATTATTTTCACTGTTATCATTATCATCATCATCATCATCATCATCATCATCATCGTCACTGCCATTATCGGATTCTATTTTCATCACCAGCATCACTATCATTCACCATATCATCATTATCATCATCTGCAGCAGGGTCTTCATCATCCTTATCGTTGTCACCATCATCGTAACTCCATCACCACTGCCCCTATAAGTAATACACATCTACATATTAATATTTATCGCTTCTTCGCCTTACCCAAATCAGCTACAACGTCAATCAGTCCATTACCTCACTGCCTGCACACCTGTCTTCATGTCCTCCTTTACCTCCTATCCTCTCCTGCTTCTCTCCTCCCTCATATTCCTCTTCGTCTTTCCACCTTCCCCTTGAACCCCGGACCTCCCTCACCTTCCCACACCTTGATAAGACTAGCCAGGTATACACAAGCTAGCGAGGACGAGGGATGAGAGACGGGAGGGACAAGTCCAACACCAGTATGATTCGACTCCAAGAAATTCCTCTCAATGGGAACTTATAACCCGCTTGACTCTGATGAATGCCACACTTTCTAAGGCTTACTCTTCACCCCTGCAAAATTCCCGTCCCAGTAAAACAGTGTTAGAATAGATTGGTGAGAGAAAAGTTGAACACCATTTCGAGTTGAGTCCAAGAAACCGTTCTCTTGATGGGAAGGAGGAAGTATAACCCACTTGACTCATACGAAAGAGAAAGAGAGACGAGAGATAAAGGCCAATGATGGATAGATGGAAGAAAAGAGGAGCAAAGAGAGGAAGAAGATGTATGGAAGGAAGGAGAAGCAAAGAGTAGGAGAGGAGAGAAAACACTGAAATCCCAAAAATAAAAAGGAGAAATGGACAAGAATAAAAGAGAAGGAAAAAAAAGTGTTGGAATTAGCTGGTGAAAGGGACAAATTGTATGGAGGGGGACAGGAATCATAAGCAACACCTGTAAATATCTACCGTGATGATGATGACGATGATGAGGTATTTAAGAGAGACAGGACTGCAGGGTTACGAAATAGAGAACAAGTATAATGATTAAACTCTCCCTATGGCCTTTTTTTCACATTTGTTACCTTTTTTTATGCCCTTGAACTGACTTCTCTGCTGCAAAAAAAATATAAAAATGGCGATGTTAATTTTTTTCTATACTCGTTTCAAATAATTTCTCTCAGGCAAACAATAATACTTTTTTTTACGGCAAAGGAGACAGTTCAAGGGCATAAAAAAAAACAATAATGAAAGAAAAAAGACCGCTACTCACTGCTCCTAAAAAAAGAGTACAGAGGAGTGGCCGAAAGAGCGGTCAATTTCGGGAAAGGAAGGCATCGGTGAGCACATTCCAAAGTGACAAATTACCAAGAATTGTTTGTTGTACTGACTACTCTATCTATTACCCTGTTAAGCCTCGCCCGCGTCGTGGTCTCACTAATTATAGACATTTGATTGTCACAACTATCGCCTGACGTTTATGGCTCATTGACTTCGCTCTATTTTTTTTAATCTTCACTCTTACGTTTGTCATTCTTCGTCCTGCAATCTGTATCGAAGTCAGTTTAATTGTTATATGATACTGACATTCCTGGTTTGAGCACAGTGACGGCTTTTGAGGACCCGAGAGAAAGACGACCCTCAGCTTTCACTAGAGAGCTTACTTTTTTAACGTTTGTCATTCTTCGTCCTGCAATCTGTATCGAAGTCACTCTAATTGTTATATGATACTGACATTCCTGGTTGGACCACTGCGACAGCGTTTGAGGACCCAAGAGAAAGGCGACCCCCAGCTTTCACTAGAGAGCTTACTTTTTTAACGTTTGTCATTCTTCGTCCTGCAATCTGTATCGAAGTCAGTCTAACTGTTACATGATACTGACATTCCTGCGACAGCCTCTGAAAAAAAAAACAAGAAGACAGCTCTCACCCTTGACTAGAGAGCAGCGAAGATAACCCTCAGCCTTGACCACAGAGCCGCGAAGAGAACCACCGGCCGGCTTTGACTCGGGAGCAGCAGCGGCCAGCACGTCGAGGGCCATCACGTCCGCCTCCCCGGGTCACACGAGGAAGCCGTCGGTGCCAGGAAGATCCCTTTTTGGGCTCGCGGAGGGTCAGCGGGGAATTAGTCACGTCCCGACCTTGAAGACACTTTGCCAGAGGTGCCGAGATACAAGCTGCGCTCCAGGTATTTATTAGCCAATCAAAGGCTCTGACAAAACACCAGCAATATAACTGAGAGGAGGGGAAGAGGGGGAAATAGGGGTGTAAATGAGAGGGAGGAGGAGGAGGAGGAGGAGGAGGAGGAGGCGTAATAAGAGTATGATTCATTAGCCGGCAATGGCAGGCAATAGAAAGCATCGCAGCAGACAGAATTGTTTGGACAGAGAGAACGACTTGACAACCTATCAGATACCAGAGGAAGTGTCCATGAGAGAGGTCAGCCGGCGCCGCGGCCTGGGCAGGGCAGCAAGGGTCACGGCCGGGGACATGAGGGCTGTGGTCGAGGCCTCGGTCGCTCGTGCGCGGCGGGACCACGACACGTAACTAGACGAATGTCAGCGGCGAGGAGTCGGGCAGGACGAGAGGGAGGGGCTGCACCGTGTTTTTCATTCAACCTTGAGAGTGCGGGGCAGTGACCGCCGCTGCAGCTATCAGCGCGACAAGGCAGCGTGGAGCTGAACTTCGGGAAAACATGCAAACACCAGTTCCCGCGGGTGGTGGACACCGCGCGTCCTTTGTCCCGCCAGGCAGGCCGCGGCCCCGAGGCTGCTGCTGCTGCCTCTCTAAGTAGATTAAGCTGCTCATTGACAGGTAATGACTCGATCAATCACACCAGCCTGCTCAGGTAAGTCAGGCAAGGCAGGCGGCGACAGGTGGCGGGGCAGGAGGGTCGGGCAGTGGCGGCGGCGGCGGCGGAGGCGACGACCCGCAGGCGTGGTGAGATGACGGAGCCCCGGGCGCTCATCATGTGAGGGGCGACACGTCATTGGATGATGGATGAGTCTCTCCAACACGGCGCGCCTCCATTGGCGGAGACGAGCCCAAAAGTGCAAGGTGATTGGCAGGTGCCGCAGCCGACGCCCGCCGCGCGCCCCGTCATTGGCTCCCACGCACCGCATGGACGGCCGCCGCGACGCACTGCAGCGGCGGCGGCCCACCGGGAACCGCGGGGCCCCGCATGTGTCGTAACCTCCTTTTTTATGGCGTTTTATTCTCTTTGCTTCTGATTGTATCGGCTAAAAGTCCTCCATGAGTCGTCCGTCTAAATTGTTTTCCGTGTAATTGAAATTTAGTGGCGCTGATGGGACATGTGTGGCGCAGCTCCCTTTGTGTGGCGGGCGGCGGGCCTCCCCTCGCTGCCGTCACCCTCCCGCCCACGCCGCCCTCACGCCGCCGGTGGATCTTAATTTGACATGAAAGGGGCCAACCATGTTAATTAACAGCCAGTCATAAATCAGAGACGTCGCAAAGGCGGGACAGTCACCGCAGGGTCTCGCGTCTCACCACCGCCCTTCCCCCGCCCATTCGTACCGCCCTTCCTTCGGACCTTCCCTCCCTCCCGTCCTCCCCTCGTCCAGGCTCGCCCTCAGCTAGCCCTCCTTCAGGAGAATCCGGCTCGCTTTGCCCACCTCGGCTCGGGAGACAAATATTTGCGTTTTGACCATCCGCTCGGAGCAAGGCTGAGGCGAATATGTAAATGGCAGGTGAGCAGGTATAGAGTAATTTGCGACCTGGAGAGGAAGGCCAGACGCGGGGAAGGAAAGGAGGGAGGGCGGGAGGGATGAAGAAGGTGGAAAGTGCTCGGTTGGGCTAAAACTGACGCCCAATCTGCCTTTCCATCCTGGCAAAAGTCCGCTATTCAATTTAGTCATTTCGGTGTTATTTTCAACGGTGCAAATAATTTCACCAAGACACTCCGTCATCATTACCGCCGCTGGGACCCCGCTACGGCCTCCCTCCACCCTTTCACCTCCCCAGCCGACCTCGCCGCCTAAATACCCACACAGAGACAGTTTCAAAGCCTCTGCAGTGCCCGCCGGAGCCCTGACGACACGCTACGGAGGGCGGATGTGCCTGGGGTGGAGGCCGGTGCGGGGTCGGGCGGGGCAGCCTCCGGTGGCGGTGGTTAAGTGGCGGCCGTCAGGAAAGCCCGAATGGGGGTGGTGTGAGGGGCGCCGGGGAGCCATCAGCGCCATCCACACCACAATAATGAGGCCGAAAACCGATGATTCCCATGCCTCGGTACTTCCCCTCACCCCCCCCCCCCTCTTCCTCTGGTGGTGGTGGTGGTGGTGATGGTGGTGGTGATGCATGCAGGGCGTCAATAAAACCGAGATTTAGTCATCACTTAAATGGTTTTATTTGCATGTAAAAGTGCTCGTTTACACACCTCGTCGTATTTATACCTGGGAGAAGGTGTGAGAGTGTGTGTGTGTGTGTGTGTGTGTGTGTGTGTGTGTGTGTGTGTGTGTGTGTCTCCTCCTGATTCTCCTTCCTTTCTCTCTTTCTCTAGTTTTTACCATAGCTGTGTGTGTGTGTGTGTGTGTGTGTGTGTGTGTGTGTGTGTGTGTGTGTGTGTTTTCAAGAGGATCGCTGTTCGTGTCGTCGCTATACTAAGTCGAGGCGTCGCTAGATTTGCGGTCTCGCCTTCCAGTTACCAGAAAAAGAAGAAGAAAAAAAGGGTTGCTGTAAAATGGTAGCGCATACGAATGTGGTTCTTGGCGGTCCTACTAACGTTCTTCTTTATTCTCGTTCTTCTCTAAACTCTACCTCCTTCTCCCTTCCCTCCAGCATCTTTCTCTCTCTCTCGCTCTCTCTCTCGGTAACTTCCACCCGCTCCCTGCTACCACGTTACGCATTTACCTTCTCGTCTTTCACTTCTAATAACGCTTGTCTCTCTCTCTCTCTCCCTCTCTCTCTCTCTCTCCCTGCTTGCTTCGTCTAGTCTGCCTCTTCCTTTCCTCTCCTCGCCATCTTCTACAGTTTTTTTCGTTTCTTTCTCTCCTTCTGTTTTCTTCTTTTGGCTTTTCTTCTTTCTTGTCTACGTAGTGTTTCTTCTGTCTTCTTTCTCCTTTTCGTCCATCCCCTTTTCTTCCCTTTTATTATCGACAGTCTTTGGTTTTTCTTCATTTTCCTTTCTTCTTCGTTTCTCCCACACCCTTTGTACGCTTTCTTTACTGTTCTTTATCTTGTTTCTCCTCCTTTACTCCTCTTCGCCTTTCTCCCTCCCTCTCCTTCTCCATCGTTCCTCCTCAGTTCTCTTTCTCGCTTCTTTCTCTCATCCTTCTCCCTTCCTTCTTCTCCTCCTTCTCTTCTTTCTTCTTTCTTTCTCCTCTCTCTCTCTCTCTCTCTCTCTCTCTCTCTCTCTCTCTCTCTCTCTCTCTCTCTCTCTCTCTCTCTCTCTCTCTCTCTCTCTCTCTCTCTCTCTCTCTCTCTCTCTCTCTCTCTCTCTCTCTCTCTCTCTCTCTCTCTCTCTCTCTCTCTCTCTCTCTCTCTCTCTCTCTCTCTCTCTCTCTCTCTCTCTCTCTCTCTCTCTCTTTGTCTCTCTCTCTCTCTCTCTCTCTCTCTCTCTCTCTCTCTCTCTCTCTCTCTCTCTCTCTCTCTCTCTCTCTCTCTCTCTCTCTCTCTCTCTCTCTCTCTCTCTCTCTCTCTCTCTCTCCCATCCTTCTTTCTCCTTAGTCTTCTTTCTCGTCTCTCTCACCGACCTTTCGTTTTCCTTCTTTCCTCTTCTTCCCTGCTTCTCTTTCACTCTTTGTTCCTCTTCTTCAATCTTCTTCCTCTTCACTCTCCCATCCTTCGTTCTCCGGTCTCCTTCTTCGCCCCCTTTCCCACCCTTCTTTCTCCTCATGTTCTTATTCTTAGACACTTTCCCTTCTCACATCAGTTATTTCCAAAGGTCAAAAAGGGGATCAATAGGGCTCTAATGAGTGTTTCTTTAGATTCATGCCACAGAAGCAGGGTCAAACTACCACCAGAGACATTAAACTACCTCTGGAAACGCCCAAAACTCATAGGAAAGCCTTGTCAAATATGTGAACTTGGGCGACGAAATGTTTTAAAATACGACCCTCAGTCTCGTCTCTCTCCCACGCTTCGTTCTTCAGTCTCCATCTTCGCCCCTTTCCCAGCCTTCTTTCTTCTCAGTCTCGTTTCTCTCCCACCCCCTTCGTTCTTCAGTCTCCTTCTTCGCCCCTTTCCCAGCCTTCTTTCTTCTCAGTCTCGTCTCTCTCCCCTCTCCGTTCTTCAGTCTTCTTGTTCGCCCCTTTCCCAGCCTCGCCCCGGTCCCTCCGTTGTGGTTCTCGCCCCCGCCCGGAGACAAACCAGGTGGCAGCATATCGTGACAGGCGGCCGTCAGCGTCGCTCAGAGATGCTGGGATAAGAGGGTCTCCGCTCTCTGCCCCTCCTTCCCTCTGTCCTCCTCCTACCCTACAATCTTCCACCTCCTCCTCCTCCTCCCCCTCTCTCTCTCCTCCTCTTCCTCCTTGTCTTCCTTCTACTGGTTCACCTCCTTCTTCTTCTTCTTCTCTCTCCACCGCATCCTCCTTCTCCTCCTCCTTCCTCTTTCTCTCTCTCCTTCACCGACTTGCTTTCTACCGCCTACCTCCTTCTTCTTCTTCCTCCTCCTCCTCTTCCTCCTCCTCCTCCCATTACCTTACCTCTCCACCGCAACCACCACCTCCTCCTCCCCTCTTCCTTTAATTCCTCTTCCTTCCACTACTACTACTACTACTACTACTGCTACTACTACTACTACTACTACTACTACTACTACTACTACTACTACTACTACTACTCTCTCTACCACTCTCTCTCTCTCTCTCTCTCTCTCTCTCTCTCTCTCTCTCTCTCTCTCTCTCTCTCTCTCTCTCTCTCTCTCTCTCTCTCTCTCTCTCTCTCGCTCGCTCTCTCTCATCTCCTCTATCGACATTGGCTGGTCTGAATTTCCTCTAATAACTGTTTTTCCGCGCCTCGTTAAGCAAAATTACGTCCTACTGTGTTTGTTTGGACCCGGGAGCGGTGTGTGTGTGTGTGTGTGTGTGTGTGTGTGTGTGTGTGTGTGTTCGTGTGTGTGTGTGTCGCATTCTTTAACCTCGTTTAAGTGTTCATGATTATTCCTTCCGTGTGCTTCATATTTTTCTCTCCTCCTCCTCCTCCTCCTCCTCCTCCTCCTCCTTCTTCTCTTCCTCCTCCTCTTGCTTCTTATATTCTCCGCTGGTTCATTTTCTTTATTTCGTTCTTGTTCTTCCTTGCAATCTCTTTTATTATCTCTTTCTCTATCTATCTATCTATCTAGCTGTATATCTATCTGTCTATCTATCTATCTATATGCTTTGTTTTTGGTCAAGTTCTAATATATACAATGTCCTCCTTACTCCATATTTTTCTGTATATTCTTCATTTTCCTTTATTTTTCCTTTACTTCTTCCTTAAACACCAAAATCAAAACATTGCATTATTTTAACTATCACACCCGTTGTTTACTATTTTTATTCAATCTCTATTAGTCTAAGGTTTGATCGGCATAGAAAGGTCATATTTTTCAACTTATACGGCATGTGAGAGACTTCTGAGAGACATTTGAGAGACTTGATCGAAATACAAACATCAAATCGGAGTCTTGGGTCTATATTAACGCACGGCTCATGTATCTACACTCATATCTCTTCTCCTTCTTCTTCCTTTCCCTTTCCTCTTTCTCCTTTCTCTTCTCTCTTCTCCTTCTTCTTCCTTTCTCTTTCCTCTTCTCCTTCTTCTTCCTTTCCCTTTCCTCTTTCTCCTTTCTCTTCTCTCTTCTCCTTCTTCTTCCTTTCTCTTCTCTCTTCTCCTTCTTCTTCCTTTCCCTTTCCTCTTTCTCCTTTCTCTTCTCTCTTCTCCTTCTTCTTCCTTTCTCTTCTCTCTTCTCCTTCTTCTTCCTTTCCCTTTCCTCTTTCTCCTTTCTCTTCTCTCTTCTCCTTCTTCTTCCTTTCTCTTCTCTCTTCTCCTTCTTCTTCCTTTCTCTTTCTCCTTTCTCTTCTCTCTTCTCTTCTTCTTCTTCTCTTTCTCTTCTCCTTCTTCTTCCTTTCTCTTTCCTCTTCTCCTTCTTCTTCCTTTCTCTTTCCTCTTGCTCCCTTCTCTTCTCTCTTTCTGTGGGTCATTATTCTGTTTTTTCCTTTCCCTTGATCTTGTTTCCTTTCCCTCGTGTGTTTTTTCTTGTTCCTCGTAGTTTCTTTTCTTTGTTTACTTCTCCTCCTTGCACCATCTAGGAAAAGAGGAAAGGAAGGGAGAGAGGAAAGGGCAGGGCAGGGACACATCTTTCCTCTCTCAAGCATCTTCTCTGTTCCTCTTACCTCTTGGAAAACATAGATTGGAGAGGGAAAGAGGAAGGGAGCTGCCGCATTTTCTCTCCTCTTCCAAGCATCCCTTCTCTTCCTCTTACCTCTAGAAAAACAAAGATCAAAGAGGAAAAGAGGAAGGGCACTGCAGTATCTTCTCTTCCAAGCATCCCTTCTCTTCCTCTTACCTCTAGAAAAACAAAGATCAAAGAGGAAGAGAGGAAGGGTGGGGCATCCTCATCTCTCCTCTCCCAAACATCCCTTCTCTTCCTCTTACCTCCTAGCAAAACAAAGATCAAAGAGGGAGAGTAGAAAGGGCAGGGCAGTCTCCTCTCTCCTCTCCCAAACACCCCTTCTCTTCCTCTTACCTCCTAGCAAAACAAAGATTGGAGAGGGAAAGAGGAAGGGCACTACAGTATCTTCTCTCCTCTTCCAAGCATCCCTTCTCTTCCTCTTACTTCTAGCAAAACAAAGATCAAAGAGGGAAAGAGGAAGGGCAGGGCAGTCTCCTCTCTCCTCTCCCAAGCATCCCTTCTCCTCCTCTTACCTTCTAGCAAAACAAAAATCAAAGAGGCAAATAAGAAAGGGCAGGGCAGGTTCTCTCTTCTTCCGTTCCTTTCACTATCCACAAAAACAAAAGATCAGGAAGGAAGGGGAGAAGGGCAGGGCATCCTCTCCTCTCCTCTCCCAAGCACCCTCTGGAAGAAAAAAAAAGACCAGGGACGGAGGGTGTGAGGGGATGGGGAAGGGCCAGGGCGGGGAGGGTTAGTGAGGCAGGTGGGCGTGGAATAGAGCAATACCTTCTGTTCAATTTGCATCCCGTCAGCGCCACGTGCGGAGTAATGACTGGCTTATAAAATGCTGGCCGCCCGCAAGATGGTGGTTGACGCTTCTTGTGGCCGCTCGCTGCACCCCTTGGCTTGGATCAGGAGGCTAAACTCACCACCACCACCATCACCATCATCATCACCACCACGTTGAACTAATGAAGACCTGAAAAAGTGGAAGCATGAATGAAAAGAGGTGCAAAGAGAGGAGGAGAAAGAAGAGAAAGGGAATCGAAAATGAGGAGGCCATATTTGAGAGGGATAAGCGAGAGAGTAAAAAGGGACTGAAATATCGTAAACAGCCACCATTAAGACGCGAAAAAGAGGAGCCATGATGGAAAAGAAAGACATAGAGAGAGGAGAAGAAGAAGGAGGAAGAGGAGAGGGACAAAGAAAACAAGAGAGTTAAACTAGAGAGTAAAAGTGAGTGTGTCTGAAATATGATTAGAAAAAGAAAGAGAAAGAGACATAGAGAAAAGAAGAAGAAGGAGAAGAAAAACAAAGAACACAAGAGAAGGGCACATACGTAGGAGAGATTAACAAAAGGATAATAGCGAGTATGAAGCATAATATAAAAAAAGAGGAACTATGATTGAAAACGAGAAAGAAACAGATCAAGAAAAAGAGGAGGAGAAGGAGGAGGAGGAAGACGAGAAGAGGAACAGAAAACAAGAAAAAGACCACATTGGCGAGACAGCGAGAGGGTAAAAAAGTGACTGTAAAATATGATACGAAACGGAAGAGCTATGACTGAACAAGAGATAGAAAGAAAGAAAGAAAGAAAGGAGAATCAAAGAAGGGACAGACGATAGGAAGACCACACTAGAGAGACCATCAAGAGAGAGAGAGGGGGGGGGGGGAGAGGAGGTATAAAGCGAGTGTGAAATATAATAAGCAGCCTCTCTAAGTATTGGCTGCGAGAGTGGGTGTTAAGGACGGTCTCGGGGTGGCGGCGGGCGTGTGTCCTCGGCTCTGATTACACGCGACGTCCTGCTTGAGTGCGGTCGAAATGATGGATACTTCTTGGCCGTTTTGCGCCAGCCACTGTTCGGCCCAAGGGAGGGAGAGGGAGGCTTAGGAAGGGGAAGGAGGGGGAGAGAGAGAGAGAGAGGCTGTGTGGTGTGAGTCGGGGTAGAAGTAGTTGTTGTTGAAGTAAGAAGAAGAGAAGAAGTTGGTTGTAGTTTGTTTGATTGTAGAAGTTAGTTGTAGGTTTTGTGAGAGGGTTCGAAGAGGTTATGGTAGCTTTGTTTATGGTTGTGGTGGGACGAAGTAGTGATTGTGGCAGTGGTTGTAGGTTTTGTGAGGGTTGGTTAAGATTGGTTTTGGGTTTGAAGAGGTTGTTGTATTCTTAGTTTTGGTTGTTTTTAATGGTTGTTGGACCCGTCAATATCTTTTTTCTTCCTTCTCTCCCTCTCTCTCCCCTTTTCCTCCCATTTCAAGCCTCTCTCCTCCATTTTCCCCTCTTTTTCCCTTCTTCCCTCTCCCTTTTTCCTTCTTCTTCAAGCGTTTCTCCTTCAGCTCTTCATCTTCTTCCCTCCCTTCCCCTTTCTTTTTTTCTACTCCTCACTATCTTCTTCCCTCCCTCCCTCCAGCTTCCCTCCAGTTTCCCTGCTTTCCCTTTCCCTTCCCTTTCCCTTTCTCTACTCCCCACTATCTTCTTCCCTCCCTCCATCCCTCCAGCTTCCCTCCTTCAGCTTCCCCTCTTTTTCCCTCCCTCCCTTTCCTTCCTCTACCCCTCACTAGCATTCCCTCCCTCTCTCCCTTTTTTTTCCTCCCATTCCAAGCTTCCCTTCTAACTTTTCCTCACTTTCCCTTCTCTTTCCTTTCCTTCCTCTGCCATTTACCATCTTTTTTCCCCTCCCTCCTTCTCTCCCTTTTCCTCCTATCGAAGCTTCCCTCCTTCAGCTACCCGTCGTTTTCCCTCCCTTCATCTCTCCCTCCTTCCTTTACCTTCTCATCTTTTTCCCTCCATACCCTTTCCTTTTATATCTCTCCCTCCCTCCCTCCTCTCCCTCCTTCCTTTAACTTCCCATATATTTCCCTCCCTACCCTTTCCTCCCTTTCCCTCCATCTCTCCCTTCTTCCTTAACCTTCCCATCTATTTCCCTCCCTACCCTTTCCTTTTCTGTCTCTCTCTCCCTCCCTCCCTTAGAATGGCGTGGCTGCAGAGGTCATTATGTAATCGGCCAATTTCTATGTTGATAGGTATTATGGCATCTGGTGAGGGGGAGGCCCGGAGGCTGAGGCGCGAGGGACAGGTGTAGAGGCTGTTTTGGGCTCCCGGGGGTCATTAACCTGGCCTTACCTTTCCCTTGGTCTTGTTTCCTTTCCCTCTGCCTTTTTTTCTTCTGCTCGTGATACAATTTTTTTCTCTCTTTTAATTTTATACTTTATTTACTTTCTTTTCTTCGCTACTCTATTTCCCCTTTTCTTTTTTCTTTTTTTTATTATCTTTTCCTTGATTTTGATTCCTTTCCTTCGTGTACCTTATTTTTCTTGCTCTCGTTATTGTTTTTTTTCTTTATTTCCTTATTTCTCTTTATTTATTTCATTTTTCTCCTCCTTTCCCCTGATTCTTTTTCCTTTCCTTCTTGTACCTTTTTTTGTCTCTTCTCGTCACAGCTTTTCTTTTTTTTTAGTTCTCTTCTTTATTTCTTTGAGTTTTTTTTTCTTTCCTCTTGTTTGTTTTCTTCTCTCTGTCTCTGTTTTTCGTTATCCACTCATTCTTTTCTTTATATGTTTTTTTGTTTTGTTTATGTCCTGTCTTTCTCTCTATCTAGCTATTTTTCTCTCTACCTGTATATATCTCTATCTCCGTCTTACTCAAATCCCTTCCCTTCCCTTCCTTTGCCTTGAATTGCTTTGCCTTTCCTTTCCTTCCCCTCCTTTCTTTCCCCTCACCAAGTTATCGTTTTTCTTCTTTACATCCTTTCTATCTTAATATCTATATCTCTCTTCCCTTCCCTTCCCTTCCCTTTCCCTTCCCATTCCTCCCCTTTCTTTCCCTTCATTTCCTCTTCTTTGCATCCTTTCTGTCTAACTATGTATATCTCTCTTCTCTTCCCTTCCCTTCCCTTCCCATCCTTCGTCTTTCTCCTCACCAAGTAATCGTTTCCTCCACTCCTTCGCTCCTTCCTATGTATCTATATCTATCTATCCTCTCTTCCCTTCCTCTCTCATCCTTCATCTCTCTCCTCACCAAGTAATCATCCCCTCCACTCCTTCGCTTCTTCCTATCTATCTACAACTATCCCTCTTCCCTTCCCTTCCTCTCTCATTCTTCATCTCTCTCCTCACCAGTTTCCTCCACTCCTTCGCTCCTTCCTATGTATCTATATCTATCTATCCTCTCTTCCCTTCCCCTCCCATTCTTCGTCTTTCTCCTCACCAGGTAATCGTCTCCTCCACTCCTTCGCTCCTTCCATCATTGTTAGTAAGTTGTGTTCGTAAAATTTCATGGTCGATGCCGCATGGAAATCAGCGGCCGTTTATTATTTACTCCCCTCTTGGTGTTTTCCCTCAATTTACGTTCGTCTTCCTCTTTATTTATCTTGTTTTTCTTCTTCTTTCTTCGTTCGATCGTTCATTTGTTTTTGGTTGGCCCGTCTGAAGATTTACCGAATTCGCGTTTTTTTTTTTTCATTTTCTTTGTTCTTTTGTTTTAATTTATGTTCGATTATTATTCAGGGATCTATCTACCTCATGTTTTGCCTTGATGTAGAAAAAGATTGTATATGTGATAGTAGTGGTGGTAGTACTAGTAGTGGTGGTGGTGGTGGTAGTAGTAGTAGTAGTAGTAGTAGTAGTAGTAGTAGTAGTTGTTGTTGTTGTTATTGTTGACGATGTTAGAAGGAGGAGAAGATGAAGAAGTAGAAGTAGAAGAAGAAGAAGAAGAAGAAGATGATGATGAAGATGAAGATGAAGATGAAGAAGAAGAAGAAAAAGGAGGAGGAGGAGGAGGAGGAGAAGATAACGATGAAGAAGAAGAGGAAGAAAAAAAAAAGGAGGTAGATGAAAGCATATGAAACATTTTACATATAATTTTCTTCCTTTACATTTCTCCATTTCTTCCTTTCCTCAACAACCTAAGCAACAGAAAAAGGAATAACAACACCACGTTCGACTCTCCCTCATCCTTCAGCCCACACTTGAGCCATCCACCGCCCCTCACACAATAGCATCGGCAGCTGTAACACTTCCTCAATAAACATATAAAAGAGAGGGGGGTTTGGATCCTCTCTCTCCTCGTCTCTTCAGTTCTGAGAATAGCGACACAATAAAGGGTCTATTTCCTGTATACATAACTACTACTATTACGTATACTACTACTATTACATCTTCTATAACTATTACTTCTTCTTTCCTTTCTTGCTTCCCTGCCCCTTCTTCTCCCCCTCCTGCTCCTCCTCCTCGTCACTTCATTATAAGAACACTTAGTATATATACCCAAATAGAAGGGATAGACTCACTCTCTGTTGTTCCCTAAGAGAAGGGAAAGAAAAGGAAGGGAAGGGAAAGGAAAGGAAGGAAGTAAGGGAAGGGAGGGAGAAGGGAAGGGAAGAGAAGGAAAGGAAAGGGAAAGGAAGGGATGGGAAGAGAAGGGAAGGAAAGGGAAGGTAATGGAATAGAAGGGAAAGGAAGGGCAGGACAGGACAGGGAAGGGAAGGGAAAGGAATGGAAAAATAAGGAAAGGGAAAGGAAATGAAGAGAAGAGAAGGAAAGGAAATGGAAGGGAAGGGGAGGAAGATAAAGGAAGGGGATTTAAGATAAGGGAAGAGAAGGGATGAGAAGGGAAGGGAAGGGAAGGGAAGAGAAAGAAAGTGCAAGGAAGGAATGGGAGCGTTGGAGGAAAGGAAGGAGAGAGGAGAAGGGAAAGGTAAGAGAACGGAAGGGAAGGGAAGGGAAGGGCAGGGAAGGGCAGGTATTTCCAGGTGGGTAGTGATGATAGGTGGTCCCTTCTCCTGCATGTGCCTAGCCATTACCTGGGGCAGCGGTGGGCGTGTCTGTCCGTCTGTCAGTCCGTCTGTCTCTCCGTCCGTCCGTCTGTCTATCTCCCTGTCAATCTTTTTGTCTGTCTGCGGATTGTAACTTTTTTTTGCAGACTTTGTTTTCGTTTGTGTATCTTTTTTGTGTGTCTTTTTCTGTCAATCTGTCTAATTCTTTGACTAATTATCCTGTTTTTTTTCTTCATCTGTCTCTTTTCCTCCGTCTATTTGTCTGTCTGTCTGTCTGTCTGTTTGTCCCTCTGTATGTTTGGGTAAGGTCGTCAGTTCAGTTGTCTATTTGTCTGTCTTTGTCTGCCCGTCTGTCTGTCTGTCTGTCTGTCTCTGTTGTTCATTTGTTTGTTTATCCGTTTGGCTGTTTACATACAAAGCTTGACAGAGTTACGTTTGTGTGTGTGTGTGTGTGTGTGTGTGTGTGTGTGTGTGTGTGTGTGTGTGTGTGTGTTGCTAGAGTAGTGCAGTAATCACACGTACGACGCCTCCCTCCCTTTGGTCACTTCACGCCGCCAATATCTTCCACACGCCACGTCTCATCGCCGCCTCTGCCACACCGTCGTGCTGGTGGCGCCGAGGTGCCCTTACTCGGCGCCTCCTCCCCCTGGTGGCCTCAGCGAGTGTTGTCCCGGGCGCGTTTTGCCTCACGCCCTCCCTGACGCCACCCTGCGGAGCCCCTCACCCTGGTTTTCCACTAGTGCTACTCAGCCAATCTCAGGAGGGCAGGACGAGCATCCTGCTGCTGCTGCACGAGAGGTCTGGTGCGTTGCCTTTGACAACGAGATGCCTTTGCTGCTTTATTAGAAAATAAATCGTCACTGTAAGTAAATGTGCCAAACAGGTGGAGTTGTACATCAATGCAATAGTCATTAAGTCCTTACATTTACGTGTTATGTCTTTTCCGGTGCATTAAACACCGCAAAGCTGCATAAAGGAGGAGGGCGTGAAAGCTAGTGGTTTCCACACTGTGCTCACGGTCCGTGTGATGCAGCCCACACCTTAGTTCAGGTGTGACGGACAGGTGTTTGCGCGCCGCCCCGCCGCCCCGCGTCCTGGGAGTGGCGTGAGGCCGATGCACGGCGAGGCATCGTAAGTAATCGAGAAACATCATCAGATCATGACAGTTTTGGCGTGTTTTGTGGCCTGGCATTGTCTGGAGGTCATGGTGACCTTGAAAGCAGTGTGACCCTGCTGGGCCACCTCCCGCCCCGTGAAGGTGGCCCGCCGTGGCCCTGGCCGTCAGGTCTCTACAGTCTCGCCACTCCGGCCGGCCCGCCGCGAGGATGCATCAGAGTGACCCTGAGGAACACCGAGGCTGCGGTGGCCGGCGGAGCAAGACGCCGCCATCAGTAGGAAACATCCTTTAAGGCGGCCTGACTTGCACATTTCCGTGGCCACCATTAGACACTGTGTTGACTCGATCAACTGGGCGGCCAGCAGGCCCCGGGCAACAGGGTCACATGCGCCACCGCCGGTGCGGCCCTCCGTCCACGGCCGCCGCAGCCTCGGGTGGACCTACCCGGCGCGGCAAATGCCCCTGCGGCGCCGGCAGCGTCGGGAGGAGGTTTATCCTTGTTTCTGAATGGTGGTGTTGTGCCACCGCCTGAGTCCGCCGCGGCTAGTCCCTCCACAAACCACAAAATGATTTGTCGTCAACGCAGTCACTCGTTGAAAAATTTAAACCTGGCGGAGGTGAAATTTCAGAATCCATCCTTTGACCACAGACGCTGATGCAGGACTCTCGCCTTTGCACGTCCTTCACGCAAAATTGTGTGAGTCTTCCTTGCATCAGCTGAGCCGTGAGGTGTAAACTGTTCCAGTGCGGGCCGCGGCACCATAATTACCGCGGCTGTGTGTGCCTTGCCGCGGCCACCGACCACCGACGACCCGCGGCCATGAGAAATGTGCGCCTGCCGGATGTTGCCTAAAAGTCCCGCCTAACAGTCCTCACTCCAGCCGGCGCGCAGCGGCCGCGACGCTTTGTTCGGAAAACCACTAATGTCGCCGTGACGACCGCCAAACGATGCATTTCTCTCGCCTTATTCATATTCCTTTAAGGATATGGCTCGGCTGATCTTTAAAGCCGCGACAACTTTTAACGTTTAGCCTTGGACCCTGATGAAGTGCTTCATCTCCAAGGGAAGCTCACTTAATCAATTCGCTCAAACTAATGATTTTTGTTAAACAGCTTTGTTATAAAATGGATGAAGAGGTGGAGCCACGCGTAGTGAAGGATTGCAGGCCACTCTCCGGCACAGGGATGTGCTGGTAGAGGCTCAAGTAGAGGACGGTCTTGCCTGATGTCAAGTGTCCACGATGACACGATGACGATCACTGATAAAGTGGTATTACTATTATTGTTATTATTATTATTATCATTATCATTATTATTATTATTATTATTATTATTATTATTATTATTATTATTATTATTATTATTATTATTATTATTATTATTATTATCATTATTATTATTATTATTATTATTATTATTATTATTATTATTATTATTATTATTATTATTATTATTATTATTATTATTATTATTATTATTATTATTATTATTATTATTATTATTATTATTATTATTATTATTATTATCATTATCATCATCATCATTATTGTTATTATTATTATTAATATAACTATTAACATAATTATTTTTATTACTATGGATAACATAATGATATTATTATTACAATTGTAATTTCTTTCCATGTACATTGTTACCAGACAGCTGTAGGATATTTTATCTTTTTTTATTAAGCCATATTTTCTTATTGTACATGTGATGTTCTTGAATGTATATGTAAGTCTTGTTTACCTCCCCCTAAAAAATATATATATATATATATATATATATATATATATACACATATATACATATATATATATATATATATATATATATATATATATATATATTCACATAAATACTCTTTTTATTTTGTGCAATCCTTTGTTATAATGGTATTTGTTTGTGTTGTGGTGAGGGCCGCCCTGGGAAGGGCACCTTGTCAGGCCGTCCATCTGTCACGCCTCGAAATAGAAAAGTCTTTTAAGGTGTTCCCGCACCGCGGCGGCGTCAGCGGCGGCGGCGGCGCGTCGTGCCGGTCCGTCCGTCCATCAAGCAGCGGCCGGGCGTCAGCAGGACGGCGCCCCGGGCGGCCGCTGTTTACTCACCGTCTTTTCCCAACACGGCGCTGTAAACGTAAGTTCCCCCAAAGCAAATGCTCCGCGAGGGAAAATGATAATGATTTACCAACAATTTCGAAGGTAAACTTATGGCAGTGGTCGGTAATACAGAGTGTAGCTTCTTTTTTTTCCTTACAGCGTAGAGTTTATTATGATAATTATAAACATACATTATGAAGTTTTCAACAAAAAAATCTTGCAGCAGTGGAGAAATTCAATGCTGTACGATTTTTCTTATATATATTTTAGTTTTGGTCCTGGTTGAAGCCCCTGACGAGAAACAGGAGGAGGGGGAGAGGGAGGGGGAGGAGGAGAAGGAGGGAAGGAGGAGGAGACTGTTTACCGAGGTAGTGGAGACGAGCGGTAATTAGCGGGCAGCATGGAGTAGTTACCGCCGGCCCGCTGGTGCTTCACTTAATGTCAATCATTACTCTGTGATTCATCAGCTGGGTCATCTCCTCCTCCTCCTCCTCCTCCTCCCTCTCTTTCTCCTCCACCACAACCATCACCTCCTTTGCTTCCTTCCATCCCTTTCTTCCCACCACCCCTTCCTGCCCTGTCCCCAACGTTCCCTCCCTTCCCTCCTCCCCTCCACCCTGACCCTCCCGCCTCGCCTCCTTTTCGTTCCTTCACCCTCACAATCTCCCCATACCCTCCGTCCCCTTCCCTCCGTCTCTCCTCTCCTCCCTTCTCTCCCGTGTTATCTAAGATTCTCCTCCATGTTAGAGTTTTTTTTCACCATCATCACGAAGAGAGAGAGAGAGAGAGAGAGAGAGAGAGAGAGAGAGAGAGAGAGAGAGAGAGAGAGAGAGAGAGAGAGAGATCGGTAGCGTGGAGGTGACAGTCTCTCGTTAGCCCTGGCAGGAGGGAATCAGTCATTTCCTCTGGGTTGTCGTGCCCCCGCGGAGGCCTCGCTGACTCCCACACAGCGGCCGCCAGACAGACAGACACCCGTCATTTGCAACACACCTGGATGTCTCGCCAGCCTCCCTCCCTCCCTCCCCCCCTTCCTCCCTGTTACCCTTCATACTGTCCCTCCTTCCCTCGCTTCCGTTCCCAAGAGTCCTAGAAGCTTTTCACGGACACAAACAATTAATTTTCCCCAGTGGCCGATGCAGTGCCGCTCATGTCCAAGAAAACACGTCGAGGGGAAAAATAATAAAGAGAAAGTACATGTTCGGCGTGTCTCTGAGCCGTCACATCAGCGTCGCGTCAAATTTGAGGAGACAAAGGGTCTGGAGGGAAGGCCGTGGGCGGCCTTGGCCCCCGGAGGACGCCGGCTGTGGGCGGGGAGGGCTGGGCCGCCTGTCACACCAGCCTGTAATTTACAGTAACAACACCATCGGCCTGTATCACCCGGATAATATTCAAAAATATTTGGAAGGGGGTCAGCCGACGTTGACACGAAAATCTTCCCCTCGCTGCATGTGGAGGTGTAATCATGCGTGTGGGGCGGACGGGTGGCGTGCCGGGCCGGCCGCTGACGGGGTGCCATTACGCCGGGCGGCATTATGACCACCACGAACACAGTGACCAGCCGAAGGGATCACGTCGCAGTAAGTGAAACTCTGAGGCCCAGACATGTGGAGGGGGCGAGGCCGATACGTGGAGGTGACCTGAGGACGAGGGGGAGCGGGGGGCGGCGCGGCGAGTTTGGTTTGTTTTGCGACGCGGGGTGGGCACAACCCGGCCTATAATGTAGACGCGGCTGCACGATGATGACTGGTGCGAGGCAGCGAGTGGCTGTTCAGTGGGGGGGGCGGGAGTCGTATGTTAAAGAAAAATATCTAAAATTTGGATTCTCTCAACAGCGGCTCCATGGGGACACACCACCCCCTTACACCGGTCCTCCCCCCACCCTCCTCCCCGTCGTGCCCTCCCGGAACTCATGAACACCTCGACTCACCCTGGAAATTTTGGGCCATCAAGCCGTGCCTCCTGCAACATAGATAACAGTGACGTGGCTCCTAAACCCGGCCGGCCGATCGCCGCGCCTCGACGCCGGGCCCAGCTAATACTCGCCAGCCTCGTCCTCCAGTGAAACAACTTAAACGCTAAACATTCATTAAGTCTCCCGTCCAATCGCCTTAAAGGGCTCGCCTCGCCGCCCAATCAGCGTCGAGAGCCAAGTGTGTTCCCTGTTCCTCGAGGCCGCACCCTTCCTCAGGGAAGTATCCAATTACTTATAATATAAGGTAAGTAAGTTTAGCTCAACAGCAGCCTGCACATGCGCACTGGAGCATGACTCAAGTGGTCTGATGGACACCGATAACATCACGACACGCGGACACACCCACACCCTAATGTTTCATCGATAAGCCAAAGATTGAGAACAGCCGAGAGACCTTTGTGGAAAACCTATCGAGGGTGGTTGCTGTTTGCCGTGCCGGAGTCTCCCCTTGACCTCTGCGGCTGTCACGCCATCTCTGAGCCCCCAACCTCTCTCACACACACACATACACGGCCAGACCAAACCCCAAAGAGGCACAAACAACAACTAAACCTAATGCGGGTGTTTAATGTTTGTCGTGCCAGTCTCCCCTTGACCTCTGCGGCTGTCACGCCATCTCTGAGTCCCCCAACCTTACATGGACAGACCAAACCCCAAGGAGGCACACACAATAAGTAAACCTATCGCGGGTGTTTACTGTTTGCCGTACCAGAGCCTCCCCTCTTCCTATCACGCCATCTCCGAGCCCCCTACCCACACACTTTCGGCCAGACCCAGGTGAACCCAAAACAGAGAAACACAAACAAGCACTAAAGCTATCGTGCCTGTTTGCTGTTTGCCGTGCCCGAGCCTCTCCTTGACCTTTACGACTGTCACGCTATCTCTGACCCCCCCCCCCCCTCTTCCTCCCTCCCACACACACACCTCGGCCAAAGAAACCCCACACAGAGAATCACAAACAAGCACCAGCGTCACGCATCCCCGCCTCACGCTGCCGATGCCCCGTGAGTAATGGAAAAAGAAGATAAAGAAGATAAAGAAGAAAAAGAGGAAGTCGAAAACGAAGAATATGAAGAAGAATATAGAAAGCGCCGAAGAAAAGATGAAGAAAAAGAGATCACAAGAACGAAAAAGAAGAAACCACAAGAAGAAAAAGGAGAAATCACAAGAAGACGAAGAAAAAGATAAAGAAGAATATGACGGTGAAGAAAAAAAAAATGAATATGGGGAAAACGAAGGAGAAATCACAAGAAGAAAAAGAAGAAGAAGAAGAGGAAGAAGAAGAAGAAGAAGAAGATAAAGAAGAGGAGAAAAAGACAAAAAAAAAAACTCGCCCTCCACACATACCAGACCAAGAGACAAGCTACCTATAACAAGCCACCCTGGAGCGCCTGAAGAGCCCCTAATGTAGAGGTTCCAGGATTTAGCCTCACGCCTCCTTCTGAACGCTCGCGGGAATCCCATCCAGCCACGCACGATCCTCAAGAGCTCTCCGTCTCACGAATACCAAGAGATCGGACCGCCAAGCACACCACGACTTCGATCTCACCTTGAATTCGCTTCCCTTGGTCTGACTTTCTTCTTGGCTTGTAAAGAGGGAGAGGAAAGCCGTTTAGTATCCTCAGTAAACACCCACAGCGTTCTCCGTTTCTCGTGTACCTTCTGCATCAAGAGAAAAGAACTCCAAGCACTCCACGACAACGATCTCACCATGAATTCGCTTCCCTTGGCCTTACTCGCCTTTCAGTTTGTAAATAGGGAGAGGAAAGCCGTTTAACTACACCAGGAAAGCGCCCACAGAGTTCTCCATCTCACATACCCTCTGGACCTTGAGAAGACGCACGCCTCCTCAACATCGATCTCAGAATGCGGTTGTCTCTGCCTCACTCGCTCCTTATAATGCAAATAGCGAGAGAAAATGCGTTTAACCACACCAGGAAAGCATCCACAGAGTTCTCCGTCTCTCGCATACCCTATGGAGCTTGAGAACACGCACACCTTCACTGCATCGATCTCAGAATACGGTTGTCTCTGCCTCACTCGCTCCATATAATGCAAATAGCGAGAGAAAATCCGTTTAACCACACCAGGAAAGCATCCACAGAGTTCTCCGTCTCTCGCATACCCTATGGACCTTGAGAACACGCACACCTTCACTGCATCGATCTCAGAATGCGGTTGCTTCGGCCTCACTCGGTTCTCAGCTTGTATATAGGGAGAGGAAAGTGCGTTTAGCCATACTAGGAAAGCTCTCGGTACCTTTGGCCTTCCTCCGTCTTCCGTCCTCCCTCTCAGCCGCTGAAAAGGAAAGAACCCCAATTAGAAAAGAAGACCGCAACATATATGATTGAAAATGATTGTATAGGGTCGCGGATTCATGGATTTAACGGGTATAGGCGAACTTCCTTTTTACACACACACACACACACACACACACACACACACACACACACGCACACGCACATACACCGGAAATACACACAAGGGCACGAATGGCGTTATGATCGACGTATTGTTTAGATAATTATATGATGCTTTGTGTGAGAGAGAGAGAGAGAGAGAGAGAGAGAGAGAGAGAGAGAGAGAGATCAGTGATACCAACGCAAAAAAGAACCCAACATGAACCCACTGTTTGTTGTTATTGTTGTTAGTGTGTGTGTGTGTGTGTGTGTGTGTGTGTGTGTGTGTGTGTGCGCGCGTGTGTGTACCCCTTGGCATCTTCTTTTACATCATTTTTCAGCATTTAAAGGTGTTATTACCCGTATCCTTTCTTCACGCCAAGCTCCGAGTGAAAATAATTGTATAAAGAAGGAAGACGTGTTGAGCTCCCGAAGACAGACGGTTTTAGACATGTCAGGAGGACGCGAAGGCAGCCGGTGTGAGAAGACGGATAACGCGCGATTTGTTTTAATTAAGTGAATCTCTGTTTTATTCATAGTCTCCGCTTTGATATTTGGTTCATATTTACACCGTGTTTTGTGGTATCTTTGAGCGTCATTTTTGCGTTACATGTTATTGATGCAGATCCAGAGAACATCTTTTTTATATAGTAGAGGAATCATCTCAAGGGCAAAAAAAGAAAAGTAGAAAAAAAGAAAAGAAGAAGTGAAGAAGAAAAGAAACAGCTCAAGGGCAAATAACGAAAGAAGAAAAGAAGAAGAAAAGAAAAGAAAAAAAAGAAGTAGCTCAAGGGCAAAAATAGAATAAAAAACAGAATTATTATATATACTCCTCTTTATTATTTGAGTCATATTTACACCGTTGTTTTTTTTATTATATGGCATCTTGAGCGTCATAGCCACGATACATATCATTGATGCACATCCAAGAAACACCTTTTTTTATAGCGGAGGAAGAAGATCAAGAACAAAAGAACAAAACAAAACAAAAAAAGCCCCGCTAGTCGCTACTCCTGTAAAAAAAGAAGAAGAAAACAAGTTAGACTAAAAGAGAGGTCAGACTCGGATGGAGAGGAGTGTTGATGATCGGCACATGTCCGCCAGTTTCTTCTCCTGTAAAGAAAGAAGAAGAAAATAAGATAGACTAAAAGAGAGGTCAGTTTCGGATGGAGAGGAGTGTTGATAATCGCTACGTGCCCGCTAGTCTCTTCTCCTGTTAAGAAAGAAGAAGAAAACAAGTTAGACTAAAAGAGAGGTCAGACTCGGATGGAGAGGAGTGTTGATAATCGCTACGTGCCCGCTAGTCTCTTCTCCTGTAAAGAAAGAAGAAGAAAATAAGTTAGACTAAAAGAGAGGTCAGTTTCAAGTGGAGAGGAGTGTTGATAATCGCTACATGTCCGCTAGTTTCTGCTCCTGTAAAGAATAAAAGAACAAAGTAGTCAAAAAGAGAGGTCAATTTCGAATGGAGAGGAGTCTTGATAATCACTACATGTCCGCTAGGCTCTGCTCCTGTAAAGAATAAAACGACAAAGTAACCAAAGAGAGAGGTCAATTTCGAATGGTGTGGTGTCTTTGTTGTCGCATATATGTCCGCTAATCGCTGCTTCTAGAAATAAAGAAAACATATAGCCAAAAAAAGAGAGGTCAGTTTCAAATGGAGAGGAGTCTTGATAATCGCTACATGTCCGCTACTTTCTGCTCCTGTAAAGAATAAAAGGAGAAAGTAACCAAAGAGAGAGGTCATTATCGGATGGTGAGGTGTCTTGATAGTCGCAAATATGTCCCTCTATTCGCTGCTTCTGAAAATAAAATAAAAATATTAGCCAAAAAGAGAGGTCAATTTCGGATGGTGAGGAGTCTTGATACAGAAGGTCACTATGAACAACCAGCTTGAGCATAAGAACATAAGAACTTGTAATTATTTTCTTCGTACGATTTGTCAAGATATTACAAAAGACATTAAAACAGAAGCGTTAAAAAAGAGGAGTCACTTGCGGGTGGAGAGATGTCTTGATCCACTCCTCTTCCGTCCAAGCTCAGAAGGTCACTCTCAGATTCTAGCCTGTAATTATTTTCTTCGTACGATTTGTCAAGATATTACAAAAGACATTAAAACAGAAGTGCCAAAAAAGAAGAGTCACTTTCGGGTGGAGAGATGTCTTGATGCACTCCTCTTCCGTCCAAGCTCAGAAGGTCACTCTCAGATTCTAGCCTGTAATTATTTTCTTCGTACTACGTGTCAAGATATTACAAAAGACATTAAAACAGAAGTGCCAAAAAAGAGGAGTCACTTTCGGGTGGAGAGATGTCTTGATTCCTCTCTTCCGTCCATGTCTTTCTCTCATGCTTCTTTTTCACACAAGTTCCTATTTAGTATTGTCACCCCTTAAGGATTCTCGTCACCTGCACATCATTTTCGTTGCCTTAATCATCCATCTCGTCCGTCACTTCTCCGTCATCACATTCCCTTCCCTTCCTCTTCTTCATTAACACACTACCTCCCTCTTCTTCATTATCCCATTATCTTCCCTTCCTTTTTTTCATTAACACATTACCTTCTTCTTCCTCTCCCGTCATCTCTCTATCATCGCATTATCTTCTCTTCCTTTTCTTCATTAACTCTTTACCTTCCTCTTCTTCATCATCCCATTATCTTCCTCTTCCTTTTCCGTCACCTCTCCATCATCACATCTCCCCACAGACACCTCCGTCACCCTAATTTACGCCCATTTCCTCACCTCACTCACACTCTCACTCCATCACCCATTATCTGACCGCCATCTCCCCACACCCTCCTTTCCTCATCTCCATCATTTACTCACCTCACAACCTCACTCACTCACACACACCCTCATGTCAGTCTCACATTCCTCACCTCATTTATGTTGTTACTATCCCATTCTCGCCCTCGTCCTATTCACTTTCGTTTCTGCCTATCCACTTTCGTTTCTACTTATCCACTTTTCTTCCTCTCTATCCACTTTTCTTTCTACCTACCCACTTTCGCTTCTACCTTTCCACTTTCGTTTCTATCTAGCCACTTTTCTTCCTTTCTATCCACTTTTCTTTCTACCCATCCACAGTCGTTTCTACCTATCCACTTTCGTTTCTACTATCCACTTTTCTTCCTCTCTATCCACTTTTCTTTCTCTCCATCCACTTTCGTTTCTACTATCCACTTTTCTTCCTCTCTATCCACTTTTCTTTCTCTCTATCCACTTTTCTTTCTCTCTATTCACTTTTCTTTCTCTCTATCCACTTTTCTTTCTACCTATCCACTTTCGTTTCTACCTTTCCACTTTCGTTTCTACCTTTTCACTTTTCTTCCTCTATATCCACTTTTCTTCCTCTCTATCCACTTTCCTTTCTACCTATCCACTGTCGTTTCTACCTATCCACTTTTCTTCCTCTCTATCCACTTTTCTTTCTACTTTACTTTTCTCCCACTTTCCCCCTTTTCTTTCTTACTTTCACTCGTCCAAACCTCCACTTGACTTACCTTTAAATTTTCAACCTCACAGTGCCCTTGATAACCTCACCAAACAGACATTCACCTCACAGCCTCCAGTTCAACCTCACGTTCATTATACCTACACGTCCTCGCCTTTACCTCACCCAAACCTCTACTCTGACTTACCTGGTCGTATTTTCAACCTCACAGCGGTCTTGATCACCACTTCACAATACCTATATCTCTTCTGGCGCCGCTTCACACAATTACTAACTCTCCTTGCTCATCCACAGCCTACCTCTCCTCTCCTTCCTTCCATCTCTAGACCCTCAACCCTATGCAGTATTGTCACCTCGCCTCTCTACATGTCCTTCTCTTTCTCCTCCTTCTGCCTTACCCTGAGACCACGAAGTATTGTCACCTCGTCTTATGCCTCTGATCAGACAAGCTAGTACAGTTTCCCGGCCACTAGTTTAGCTTCACCGCCTTGCTCTTCTCTTTTATCAAGCGTGCCGTCTGATGCTTATCGTAAAATAGGGATCACTTCTCTTTTAGCCTGGCACCTCCTCCTCCTCCTCCTCCTCCTCTTCCTCCTGCGGTTTTGTTTTTTTAGCCTTCTCGTTCTTCTTCTTTTCCTCCTCTTGTGTCATTTTCTCTTCCTCCTCCTCTTTATTTTCATCTCTCAACTCTTGCAGTCTCCCACCTTCCTCTTCCTCCTCCTCCTCCTCCTTTTCATCTCATTCTCATCTTTCTCATTCTCACGTTCCTGTTGCCATCAGTATATTGTTGTTTTCGTTATTAATTATGAAGATGTTTTTTTCATGTTATTTTGGGGTCACTGTCACCAAAGCCTTCACCGACCTCTCTTCAACACCTTCATCACCACCACCACCACCATCACCACCACAAACACACCTCTTCTTAGCTGACTACTTTTAAACCCATCACAGGCTCTACCGACCTTTCTTCAACACCACCACCACAATCACCACCACCACCGCTGTCCTTGCTCTAACACCCCGTCATCATGCACTGCCTTCGCGGGTCCTGCAACGCACTTTCCACCTCGCTGTCACATGTCATCACCTCGGGACGGGTTGGTGTACTTCCCTATGTGGTCCGCGTCCCATTTAGTCCCCCAATGAAGACGACTGTGCTAGAGGAGAAGCAGCGTGTCACAGGAGAGGAGGGACAATTAGGAGTGTGTGAACTTATCCCCCTCCGTAAGTCTACTGTGTGAGTGGAGGAGAACCAGCATGTCACAGGAGAGGAGGGACGATGAGGAGTGTGTGAACTTATCGCCCTCCCTCTGTCGACTGCATGAGGAGGAGAAACAACATGTCACAGGAACCCAAGAACAATGAGGAGTGTATGACCTTATCGCCCTCCCTAAGTCGACTGAGATAGAGGAGGAGAAGCAGCATGTCACAGGAACCCAAGAACAGTGAGGAGTGTGTGATCTTATCGCCCTTCCTAAGTCGACTGCATGAGGAGAAGAAGCATGTCACAGGAACCCAAGAACAGTGAGGAGTGTGTGAACTTATCGCCCTTCCTAAGTCGACTGCATGAGGAGAAGAAGCATGTCACAGGAACCCAAGAACAGTGAGGAGTGTGTGAACTTATCGCCCTCCCTAAGTCGACTGCATGAGGAGAAGAAGCATGTCACAGGAACCCAAGAACAGTGAGGAGTGTGTGAACTTATCGCCCTTCCTAAGTCGACTGAGAGAGAGGGGGAGAAGCAGCATGTCACAGAAGAACAGTGTGGAGCGTGTCAAGTTATCGCTATCCATGACGGAGGGTGCTTATGTTTTCATCGTTGTCCTCCTGTCCGCCTGTCCGTTAGCAAAATATCTCAAAGCGGATAAACAGAGGATCACTAAATATCCTCATGAGAACATACTTAATATTTCAAGCTATTTATTTTTTGGGGGGAAAACTCCGATGAAACTGAGTGATGGATGACGAATACGTGAAGCTAAAGTATTGAGTGAATGGCTTTGGACGGCCATATGGGAACCTCACCTGTGTTGTGGGTACGGCAAGGCAAACGAAGGTGTGTGCTTGAAGGTGTGTGTGTGTGTGTGTGTGTGTGTGTGTGTGTGTGTGTGTGTGTGTGTCAAGAGAGAGAGAGAGAGAGAGAGAGAGAGAGAGAGAGAGAGAGAGAGAGAGAGAGAGAGAGAGAGAGAGAGAGAGAGAGAGAGCAGGGGGCTTCACAAAATGGCTTCCTCTCTCTGTCTCTCTCTCCAGGATGCAGCCTCTCAGTGCACTTCGGCGTCCCACAAGGTGATGCTCGTGACCTTAGATTTGCTCTCCTGGATCCTCCCAAAATGTATTGATAGTAGTAGTGGTAGTAGTGGTAGAAGTAGTAGTAGTAGTAGTAGTAGTAGTAGTAGTAGTAGTAGTAGTAGTAGTAGTAGTAGTAGTAGTAGTAGTAGTAGTAGTAGTAGTAGTAGTAGTAGTAACTCCCTTCCCTTATACTTTTTTCTTCTTTCCTTCCTTCCTTTCCATCCGTCTCCTCTTTCCTTTTCCCTTTTTTCCTTCCTTCTTTCCTTCCTTTCTTTTCTCTGCTCCTTCCTTCCTTCCTTCCTTCCTTCCCTTCCCCTCCTCTTCCTCCCGCTTTCCCTTTCTTTTCTCTCCCGCTAACACTCTCCCTTTCTGAACAAAAACAAAGTAAATAAAACGAAACATGGCTTAGGAAACTTTGAAGCCATATTAGCAAGAAGCACTTGTCACGTTCTTCATAATTTGGACGTTCGTTTGGCTCGTGCTTCGCTTACTACGAGGTGTCAAAAGATCGTATAGATAAACGGAGAACGTACATTATTGAAGGAGAGACCAGAGGAACGGGAAAGAATTGAGTCCTTCAACCTATCCGTAAGTTATCATATCCATCTTTTTCTCCTTTTCTCTATATAAAAAAAAAGTTAATATATCTCCCTTCCACCCTTCATGCCCTTAATTTACTTTCCTCTCTTTTCCCCTCTTCCTTCGCTTCTCTTTCTCCCACTTTCCCTTTTATTTTCCCCCTCAGTTCATCTTTTCTGTCACCTCTCTTTTCCTCCAGTACTTGCTCCTTCCTCTTTTCTACGGTAGTGTGAAGCCTCTTCCTTTTCTTGCCTCACTGTGTCGTTTCCGTGTCATTTTCTCTCTCTCTTAACACCTCTCTATTCCTCCAGTATTTATTTCGGCGCTGTCCTCCTTTTCAACTTACTAATCCCACCCAGAGCCATAGAGTAGAAGAGTTTGGTCACTCTCATCACAGGCGCCAAGTTGTTCCCAAGAGAGCCGCGCTAAACTCTAAGAAACTCCGCTACAATTGTGTCTTCTTGCGCTCTAGGTAATACTTCGAGTTCCTAACGATACCTAGAGCACTAATGAATTATTGTGTACCAATCAATTTGTATTTTGCGGGTTATGGCAATAAAGAGCGAGAGAAAAGAGGGACAGAGGAGAAGTATTGATGAAAAGAAGTAGATGGAGAAAGATGAAGAAGAGGAGAAAGAAGAGGAGAGGGAAATCGGTGTAGAAAGAAAGCAAGAGAAAAATGAGACCGGGGAAAGATAAAGAAGAGGAGAAAGAAGAGAAGGAAATCGATGTAGTAAGAAAGCAAGAGAAAAATGAGACTGGGGAAAGATGAAGAAGAGGAGAAAGAAGAGAAGGAAATCAATGTAGAAAGAATGCAAGAGAAAAATGAGACTGGAGGAAGATGAAGAAGAGGAGAAAGAATAGGAGAAGGAAATCGATGTAGAAAGAAAGCAAGAGAAAATGAGACAGAAGTAAATGATCAAAAGGAAAGGTGTAGGAAGATAAAGAGGAGAAGGAAGAGGAGGAGAAAGAGGGAACAGAGTAACATGAAAAACGAAAGGGAGGCAAAAAAAAACAGCTGTGATAATGAAAAACGAAGTAAAAGATGAAACAGAAGAAAATAACCGCGAGAAACAAAATAAAGAAAGAAACAAATCAAATGCTGTAAAATAAGAGATCGAGGAAGACAACTAAGACGAACTTTTCTCAACCCAGTCTTCCTCCTATCCTTAATTCTATAGCACTTCTACCGACCATGCTATCCTTATTTAGCAATTTCTCCGTCTCAAATCAGTAATACTTTCTCTTTCCTCTTTTTCCTTTCCTCCTCGCCCTCCCATTCTCCTTCCTTTCTTTCTCGTCTGTCCTTCTCCTCTTTCCCTTCTTTCTCCTCTCCTTCAGTAATAATTTCGTTTCTCTTTCTCCTCCTCCTCTCATCCCCTTCTTCATTCTCCTTTTTCTCCATTCTTCCTTCTCCTCCATCCTCCTTCATTCTTCCTTTCTTTCTCATCTCTCTCTCACTCTTCGTCCTCCTTCTCTCCTTCCTTTCCCTCTTGTCCCTCTTTCTTCTCTTTCACCTCTTTTTCCTCTCCTTCAGCAAGTCTTTCTCTTCCGTCTTTCTCCTCGTCCTCCCATTCTCCTTCCAATCTGTTCCCTTTACAGCAATGTGACCAACAAGTGATCGATCTAAAACTGTAAGAAACTGAGGTTGGTATTCTTTAAACGCCTCCACCTTTCACATCAACTATTTCCAGAGGCCAAAATGGAGATCAATCGGGTTCTAGTGAGAGCTATTTTAGGTTCGGGTTACAGAAGAAGGGGCAAACTACCACCAGGGTCATTAAACTACCCCTGGAAATGCCTCAAACTCCTATGAAAGTCTTGTGAAATGTGTGTACCTGCTTGGGCGCCGAAATGGTTTAGGAATGAACTTTAAACCGATGGACTGACTTGCATGTGTGTTTATCTCGTTGAACTTGGCAATAGTTTATCGTTACATGTTCAGTCTATCATTCAACCACAAGACCGACAACTAATCCTTCTGAAACTGCAAGAAACTGAACCTCAAATAGATAATGGAACCTGCTTGTGTATTTTTTTTCCCTCCGTCTCTCCCTCTCTTTTCCTCCATTCCAAGCTTCCTTCCTCCTAGCTTCCCCTTCGTTTCCCTCCATTCTCTTTTCCTCTTCTACCACTCAATATCTTTCCCTCCCTCTCTCTCCTTTTGTTTTTCCTCCCATTCCAATTTTCCCTCCTAACTTTTCCTCCATTCCAAGCTTCCTTCCTCCTAACTTCCCCTCCTTTTCCCTTCATTCTCTTTTCCTCCTCTACCACTCAATATCTTTCCCTCCCTCTCTCCTTTTTTTTTCCCCTCCCATTCCAAGTTTCTCTCCTAACTTTTCCTCACTTTCCCTTCTCTCTCCTTTCCTTCCTCTGCCATTTACCGTCTTTTTCCCTCCTTCCTTCTCCCCTTTTCCTCCCATTCCTTAAAAAACTGAACTGGATGTGTATTTTTCCCCTCAATTCAGCAATACTTTCTCGTCACGTCATACAAGAAGACCGGGGAAATGATCCTCTTAAAACGGAGAAACTAAACTTGAAACTCGTAAAGCGACCTGCAATGTGTTCTCTCCTTCAACTCGGCAATGCTTACCCGTCACATATGCCCGCTCTATCATACAAGAAGACCGACGATTTATCCACCCGAAACTGTGAACAACCGAACCTCAAATTAATAAAGGATCCTGCATGTGTATTTCTCTTTCTTTCAACTCTGGTCTTGTGGATTTTTTTTCGCTCAACTCGGCAATACTTTCCCGTCACATGCCCGCTCTATCATACAAGCAGACCGACAATTTATCCACCCAAAACTGTGAGCAACCAAACCTCAAATTAATAAAGGATCCTCCATGTGTATTTCTCTTTCTTTCAACTCGGGTCTTGCGGATTTTTTTTCGCTCAACTCGGCAATACTTTCCCGTCACATGCCCGCTCTATCATACAAGAAGACCGACGATTTATCCACCCAAAACTGTGAGCAACCGATCCTCAAATCTATGATGCGGCCAGCGTGCGCGTTTCCATATACAAAAGGCGTGAGGGTGTTGTTTAAATCAATCGTATGCATGAACACCTCCTCGCAGACGTACATTATTGCGAGGGAACACCGATCATCATCTCCTCAGTTGGGAAATCACGCCCAGGGTACCATTACTGATTGAATGCTTCCCCTCCTCCTCCTCCTCCTCCTTCGCCTCCTTCGCCTTCGTTGTGTCCATGTTGTTGCGGACGAGGTCTTGGTGGTGTTGTGGTGCCGCCCTACGTGTGTTTGGGTGTGTGAGTGTGAGTGTGTGAAGTATAAGGATGATAATTTAGTTTGTTTTTTCATTGTTGTTGTTTTTCCGTTCGGGTTTGTCTTGTGCAGTTTGTTGATAATGTATGTTTTGGATCTTTTGTTTTTTGCTTGGGATGTTAGAGTCTTGTGGTTACGCTCCGTGTGTGAATAAGAGGAATAGTAATAATTATGTATCTGTTTGTTATTGTTGTTGTTGTTGTTTTGTTTTTTTCGTGGCTATGGAAGTGTAAAAGACAGGAGTAAAAAATGAGCGTGGTGAAATTAAGGTTTTGGGTTAAGCTAAGGAAAAGTAATGGTGATGGGGATGGTGGTGGTGGTGGCGAAGGGGTCAAAACGGATAGGGGAAAGAGTTATGGGAATGGGAAAGATACGGTTGTCTTGTGTACTGATAATCATGAAGCTTTTTTATCTTGTTTTTCTCTGTTTTATTTATGTCTTGCTGTACGTGTGGATAAGAGAAATAGTGACGAGTCTTTTCTATATTTTTTTTCGCTGGTATTCTCTTTATTTTATTTGCTGAATTATGATTGTGTTTGGTATGCGGATAAAATAACAATAATAATGATACGTCTTCCAATATTTTGTCTTTAACTTATTTTCCGATTGATTTCCTTGTGGTGTTTTACATATTTTATTTCTGGTCTACCTCTCCTTGGCACGCTAAACAAAACGCCTTCATCGAGTTTTTTTTTTATCATCTTCTGCTTTTAAAAACTCCAGCGTGGAAATGTGCATGTGTGGTGAGAGTGGTGCTGGATATAGGGAAAAGCTGGCAGGGGAATGGATATAGAAATGGGCAAGATAAAAGAGGGGGGGAAGAAATGGGCGTGGTGAAATTAAGGTTTTTGGTTATGCTTAGGAAATTTTGGTGATGGGAGTAGTTGTGGTGGTGGGGAAGGGAACAAAACGGATAGGAGAAATAGCTATGGGAATGCAAAGAATCTAGAAATGGGCGAGGATATGGGATAAGTAAAATTCAGGGTGATGGGAAGTAGGAAATGGGGGTAATGGTGATGGTGATGATGGTGAATGAGTTATGGGAATGGGAAAGACAGTTGAAAAGGAGAAGAATAGGACATGGGTGTAAAATTTGGGTGCTGGAAAAGGTCAGGACATGGTGGTGATGGTGATGATAGTGATGATAAGGAAAAAATAGTATAGAAAATGGGTCTGGAAATGGGAAGAATAGAGGAAGGAGCGAAGACAAGGACATGGGTAAAATTTTGGGTACTTGGAACGTTAAGGACATGGTGGTGATGGTGATGATAGTGATGATGGTGATAGGGAAGAGCTGGTAAGGAAAAGACTTATTGAAATGGGAAAATGGGGAAGATGAAGGAAGGGGAGAGGATATGGGAGTGGGTGAAATTGAGAGTGAAGTTGATAGTGAGGAAATAGTGGTGATGGTGGTGGTGATGGTGATGGTGTCTTAGAGGTGGTAGGGAAAAAGCAGGCAAGGGAAGGGGGGTGGGGGTGTTGAGCCGCCATTTTGTGATTCTCATGCACTCTCAGACCCCCCTTCCTCTTCCTGCTCCTTCTCCTCATCCTCATCCTCCTCCTTCTTCTCCTCCTCCCCTTCCTCCAATTTTGCCTGAGGGTTTGGGAGGGGAAGGAAGGAGGCTCTGATGTTGTTTGTTTTTGTTGTTGTTGTTGTTGTTAGTGGTGGTGGTGGTGGTGGTGATGGTGATGGTGGTGGTGATGGTGGTGATGGTGGTGGTTGTTATCATAAATTTTACCTTTCTCTGTAATCTACTAAAGAAGTTGTCATTATATAAATTGTATCTGTCTGATATGCCTATCTGTGTGTGTGTGTGTCTGTGTGTGTGTGTGTGTGTGGGTGGGTGTGGGTGTGTGCGTTTATGTGCTTAAGGTGAAGAAACAAAACAAGGAAAAGAAGTTAAATTAAAAAATAGTTCTTGGAAAATCAAAATGAACAAAAAATCATGTTCATTGGTGTTGAGAAATCATTATCTGTCTGTTTGTCTCTGTCTGTCTGTCTGTGTGTCTGTCTGTCTTTGTACGTCTGTCAGTCTGTGTGTCTGCCTCTCTACGTCTCTCTGTATGTATGTCTGTGTTCCTATGTCTGTTTATGTCTTTGTTTATATGTATGTCTGCTTGTATATCTATCTGCCTATATGTCTGTCTATTTGTGTGTATGTATGTTCGTCTGTCTGTCTGTCTGTCTGTCTGTCCTCAAGGTCTCTCAGGTAAATGTTAATGGCTGCGTGTTGAGATAATGACAAACACGAGACACACGAGAGAGAGGAGACGCAAATGATGGGATGGAGGAGGAGGAGGAGGAGGAGGAGGAGGAAGAGGAGGAGGAGGAGTTAGTGAGTGACAAGAAGAACCAGAAGAAATAAGAACAAGGAAAAGGAGGAGGAGGAGGAGCGAAAGAAGAAGAATGAGGAGGAGGAGGAGGAGGAGGAGGAGGAGCGTGAGAAACATGAAAAAGGAGGAGGAGCTGAAGAAGGACCCAGAAAAGAAGAAGAAGAAGAAGAAGAAGAAGAAGAAGAAGAAGAAGAAGAAGGAGGAGGAAGAGAAGGAGCAAATGATATAAGTAGGAGGAGAAGGAGAAAGAGAAGGAGGAAGAGGAAAATAAGAATGAAAATCAGTTACATGAGAAAAAGGAGAAGAAGAAAAAGAAGAAGAAGAAGCAGAAGAAAAAGAAGAAGAAGAAGAAGGAGAAGGAGACAATAATGGAAGTATGTGAAGAAGAAGAAGACAGAAGAAAAGGAGAAGAAGGAAAATGCGAAAAAGATCAGTAAAACAAGAATAGAGGAGGAAGAAGTGGACCGAGTTAAGTAGTAAATAAGGGATAATGTTCTTGTTCTAATTTGGGTGAACAACTACCAGACGACTTAGAGAAAGAAAGAAGGAAAAAAAGAAAAGATAAATGAGGGAGAAGACTGAGAGAGAGAAAAAGAGAAGCGATATTTTTAGGTGCTGTAAAAATTAGGAAAACAGAGAAAGAGAAAGAAAGAAAGGAAGGAAAAAAAATAAATGAAGGCGAATGGTTGAGAGAGAAAAAGGGAAGCTATATTTTAGGTGACGTGAAAAAAAACAGAGAAAGAAAAGAAAGAAAAAAAGAAAGAAAGGAAAGAAAATATAAAATTGACGGCGAGCGTTGAGAGAGAGAAAAAGAGAAGCGAAATTTTAAGTGGTGTAAAAATTAGAGAAAAGAAAGAAAGAAAAGAGAGAAAGAAAGAAAGAAAGAGAGAAAAAATAAATGAAAGCGAAGGTTGAGAGATTAAGAAAAATGGAAACGATATTTTTAGTTGGTGCAAAAAAAAAAAGAAACACAGAAAGAGAAAGAAAGAAAAAGAAAGAAAGAAAAGAAAAAAAAATATAAAATTGACCGCGAGTGTTGAGAAAGAGATAAAGAGAAGCGATATTTTCAGGTGATGTAAAAATAATAAAAACAAAACAAAAGAATTAATATAAAGAACAGAATAAAACAACACAAAATAAAATAAATAAAGATAAATAAAAATAGGAGAGAAAAAGGAAGAGAGAGAGAAAAGTATGATAAATTTGAAGGATAAACAAAATATATAAAAAATGAAGAAAAAAATTAAAAAAAACAAACAAATGAAGGAAAAAAAATAGGAGGAACATTAACAACGAAAGAATATTGGAAGAAGAGGAGGAGGAGGAGGAGGAGGAGGAGGAGGAGGAGGAGGAGGAGGAGGAGGAGGAGGGGAAGAAGAGGAAGAGGGGAAGGAGTGGTGGAAGTCAAAGGAAGGGCAAAGAAGAAATAATAATGTAAAAGGAAGAGGAGGAGGAGGAGGAGGAGGAGGAGGAGGAGGAGGAGGAGGAAGAGGAGGAGGAGGAGACATGAGATTAGGCCATGAACCACAAGAATATTTTTTGACCTTGAACTGATCTTGTGTTTTCGTTCTCTCTCTCTCTCTCTCTCTCTCTCTCTCTCTCTCTCTCTCTCTCTCTCTCTCTCTCTCTCTCTCTCTCTCTCTCTCTCTCTCTCTCTCTCTCTCTCTCTCTCTCTCTCTCTCTCTCTCTCTCTCTCTCTCTTTTCTCCTTTTCTCTCTATAGAT
Source organism: Eriocheir sinensis (assembly GCF_024679095.1). NCBI lineage: Eukaryota > Metazoa > Arthropoda > Malacostraca > Decapoda > Varunidae > Eriocheir > Eriocheir sinensis. The sequence continues at coordinate 21,650,011 of NC_066520.1, read as the reverse complement.
AATCCTTTCCTTCTTCAATCTTTCCCTTCCTTTCAATCTCAATTTTCTTTCTCTCCTTTTCCATCATATTCTTTCTTTATTTTCCCTTTCCTTATTTCTCTCCTTCCTTCCTTTCCTGTCTCCTATCCAACCATCCTTCTCCCATATCCTTCTTCTTTTTCATATCCTTTCCCTTTCTCTATCTTTGTGACCCATCTCGCTTCTTCCTTCTTTTTTCCTTTCTCCTTTTTTCTGCTTCTCTGTTATTTATGTTTTTCCTTCCTTTTCCTTTTTTTGTTTGCATATTTTCTTTCCTGTTTTCGTTTTTTGCTTTCCATTTTCTTTTTCTGTCTCTCTCTTTTTTTCCTTTAACTTATTTTTCTTTTCCTTCCTTTTTTCTTTGTTTTCCATTTTTCTTTTCCTATTTCTTTCTCTTTCTTTCCTCTGTCTTTTAAATTTTCTTTCCTTTTCAGCTTCGCATTTTGTTTTCCTTCTCTTCCTTTTTCTCTTCCTCATTTCCTCTCGTTTACTTATCTATTATTTCCTGTTATTTTTTCGTTTCTATTTTACTTTCCATTTCCTTTTTCTTTTACTTTCCTTCCTTCCTTTTCTTTTCTCTATTTCATCTCTCGTTTACTTATTCATCCTTTCCTGTTATTTTCCTTTTTTTCCTTTTCTTTTTCTTCTTCCTTTTACTTTCCTTCCTGTCTTTCTCTTTTCTTTATTTCCTCTCTCGTTTACTTATTCATCCTTCCCTGTTATTTTCCTTTTTTTCCTTTTCTTTTTCTTCTTCCTTTTACTTTCCTTCCTTTCTTTCTCTTTTTTCTATTTCCTCTCTCGTTCACTTGTCTATTATTTCCTGTTATTTTTCCTTGTTTCCTTTCCTTTTCCTTCCTTCCTTTTTCACGGACGGTCCCTTTTCCTTCTCCTTCCTTCCATTTTTGCCTCATTTTCCCATCGGCTTTCCGCTCGACCACACGCCCACGACCATCCCTTTGATACGACCAACCTCCTCTTCTCAATCATCTCCCTTCCTCTCCCTCCCTTCCATCCCTTCCCTCCCTTCGCACCTGTCAGTCTCTCCCCGTCACCTTTATCTCACCTCCGTTCCCCACCTGTCTTCCTCATCATTCTCACTCGTTCATCCATCCATTCGTCCGGGTCCATCACCTCACCTTTGTAATCTACCCTATTTGTCTTACTCTTTTCCTCTCTCTCTCTCTCTCTCTCTCTCTCTCTCTCTCTCTCTCTCTCTCTCTCTCTCTCTCTCTCTCTCTCTCTCTCTAGTTCTTCTTCTTTTTCTTCTTCTTCTTCTTCTTCTTCTTCTTTTCCTCTCGTTGTTTTTAAGTCTATCCGCGTTTGTTTGTTGTCTTTTGTTCTTGTTTTCTAGTGTAAGTTTGTTTTCCTTTTCTTCTTTTTCATCCTATCATTGTTTTCCTCTGTTTTGTTTTCTTTTTCTTCATTAGTCGACTTTTGTTCTTGTTTTCTAGTGCCTGTTTTCTTTATTTTCCGTCTTTTATCATCATTATTGTCATTATCTTCGTCTACTTTGTTTTCTTTTTTTTCTTTTTTGGTTTAATGTTTCTTCTCCTCCTCTACTCTCCACTTCCTCCTTCCACTCCTACTCCTTCTACTTTCCTCCCTCCTTATACTTCCCTTTCTTTTCCTTCTTCATATTCCTAACTTAACCTAATACATTCGTTCTTGCTTTCTTCCTAGACCATTCCCACCTCCTCCTCCTCCTCTTACAACTAATACTTCTACTACTAATAATTAAATCCCTCGTCCTTGTCTTCGTCCTCATCCTCATCAATTTTCTTTTCCTCGTTTTCCTACTCTTCCTCTTATCCTCCTCCTCGTCCTCGTTGTTTTCCTTGTCCTCCTCGTCCTCCTCCTCCATATTCCTCACGCTGAGTACAAAACAACACCAGCACCCTAATGGTACCTGCTTATTATTAGTTCCGACAGGTGTAAAACTGATTCCCTTCACCTGCTGAGAGTAACGATGGGCGTGTGACACTCTTTTAGGGGGATGACAGTCATAACCTAGAGACTCTAAGGGTTAATGGGGTGATAATACATGCTATTCAATCCCTTAATGGCAGTTCTCTTTAGGATCCAACTCCTTTAATGGCAGTTCTCTTTAGGATCCAACTCTCTACTCTGTTGTCTATCTTTCTTCCTCTCCCTCTCTCGCTCTCTCTCGATGTTGCTTGTCTCCTCCTCCCCCTCCTCCTCCTTCTCCTCCTCCTCCTCCTCCTTCCCCTCTTCCTCCGCCATTTTGTTCTTCAGTAATGCTTGCAGGGCCTGAGGGCGTGGAGGAAGGGGGGTGAGGAGGAGGAGGAGGAGGAGGGAAGAGGAAACTTGCATGCGGGTTGCTGTGAGAGAAGGAGGAGGAGGAAGAGGAGGAGGAGGAGGAGGAGGAGGAGGAGGAGGAGGAGGAGGAGGAGGAGGAGGAGGAGGAGGAGGAGGAGGAGGAGAGGGGGGACGGGGAGGAGTCGAGAATTTGGTGACTTGTGTGGGCAGAGAAGAGGCAGAAAAAGGAGGAGGAGGAGGAGGAAGAAGCAGGAGGTTGAGTATAGGTTATCTAGAATGAGACAAGGTTTTACAGGAGGAGGAGGAGGAGGAGGAGGAAGAGGAAGAGGAAGAGAACAAGAACAAGAAGAAGAGGGGGAAAGATGCGATTTACCCATTATTATTATTATTATTATTATTATTATTATTATTATTATTAGTAGTAGTAGTAGTAGTAGTAGTAGTAGTAGTAGTATTGTGTGTGTGTGTGTGTGTGTGTATGTGTATATGTTCTTTTGTTTTCTTCTACTTACATCAACTCACCTCTACATTACTTACCACCAAAAAAAATCATATATAACAACGACCCCAAAATAGACAAGCTCCCCCTTCAAGCCCTCTCTCCCCCTCCCCCTCCCACTCCCTTCCCTTGATAACCACACACAACGTAATTCACTTATTAACTTACAAGCGTCTGTCAGTAAACTTTTATGCATAATGGAGAATGTTACACTATCAATATTCGCATTAAGGAGACTGCAAATTACACGGTGCGCTCGCTGAGGTCATGAAGTATTTCCATCAAGGTCATGAGTGTTGATTAGCGTAATGAGGGGTTGGGGAGGTCGTGTGGGGATGTGCTGGACTCTCTAATGAGGTGACGATATGGGGGCATGAGGGGGAGGGAGGATGCGGTTTGGTGGGGAAGTGGAAGGGTGGAAAAAGTGTGGGGTGAGGATTGGTGTTCTGGGTGGAAGGGAGGGTGTGTGGATAGGTGAGTTAAGGGGGAGATAAAGAGGGAGATGGGGTGCAAGAAGAGGGGAGGAAAGGATAGAAACAGAAGGAAGAAGAGTGAGTTCAGGGTTGGTGTGTGGGGTGAAAAGGAAGGTGTGAGTGAGGAAGTGATTTGGGGAGGTAAAAAGGGAGATGGGGTGCAAGAATGGGAAGGGGAGGGATAGAGAGGGCATGTGGTTCTTAGTCTGATGTGGAGAGGAAGGGAGAGAAGTTGAGGTGCATCACATGGAGGGGAGGAAAGGAGATGTTTCATGGTTCCAGTCTTGGGTGGGGAGAAGGTAACGAGGAAGCAGAGAAGGGGGTCATGGGTCTAAGATTGGGTGGGGAGAAGGTAACAAGGAAGGAGAGAAGGGGATCATGGGTCTAAGATTGGGTTGGGGAGAAGGTAACGAGGAAGGAGAGAAGGGGGTCAAGGGTCTAAGATTAGGTGGGGAGAAGGTAACGAGGAAGGAGAGAAGGGGGTCATGGGTCTAAGATTGGGTGGGGAGAAGGTAACGAGGAAGGAGAGAAGGGGATCATGGGTCTAAGATTGGGTGGGGAGAAGGTAACGTGGAAGCAGAGAAGGGGATCATGGGTCTAAGATTGGGTGGGGAGAAGGTAACAAGGAAGGAGAGAAGGGGATCATGGGTCTAAGATTGGGTGGGGAGAAGGTAACGAGGAAGGAGAGAAGGGGGTCATGGGTCTAAGATTGGGTGGGGAGAAGGTAACAAGGAAGGAGAGAAGGGGGTCATGGGTCTAAGATTGGGTGGGGAGAAGGTAACAAGGAAGGAGAGAAGGGGGTCAAGGGTCTAAGATTGGGTTGGGGAGAAGGTAACGAGGAAGGAGAGAAGGGGGTCATGGGTCTAAGATTGGGTGGGGAGAAGGTAACAAGGAAGGAGAGAAGGGGGTCATGGGTCTAAGATTGGGTGGGGAGAAGGTAACGAGGAAGGAGAGAAGGGGGTCATGGGTCTAAGATTGGGTGGGGAGAAGGTAACAAGGAAGGAGAGAAGGGGGTCATGGGTCTAAGATTGGGTGGGGAGAAGGTAACAAGGAAGGAGAGAAGGGGATCATGGGTCTAAGATTGGGTGGGGAGAAGGTAACAAGGAAGGAGAGAAGGGGGTCATGGGTCTAAGATTGGGTGGGGAGAAGGTAACGAGGAAGGAGAGAAGGGCATCATGGGTCTAAGATTGGGTGGGGAGAAGGTAACGAGAGAGGAGAGAAGGGCATCATGGGTCTAAGATTGGGTGGGGAGAAGGTAACAAGGAAGGAGAGAAGGGCATCATGGGTCTAAGATTGGGTGGGGATACAGTAGGAGAGGTGTTGACAAGGTGTTGATCTTTACGTGTTCTGAGAGGCATTGAAGAGGACGAGCCATTGCCTTTGAAACGCTTTTTTTTATACCTCTCTTTTGGCTACTCTTTACTTTTATGTTTTATAGGAGCGGCGAGTAGCGGGCTTTTTTTTTGTACTTTTTTATTGCCCTTGAGCCGTGTCCTCTGATGTAAAAAGAAAAAAAATTCGGCCTATTGCACCGGTAGGGTATCTTTTAGGGGCCTGTTCGTGGCGCAGGCAAGAGTTTATAGTGGCGCCTTCTCGTTTGGATCATGCTGCCTCCCCGGAACTCATATTTGCTCCACTGCAGAGAGTTTCGGTGGAATCCGGGTTGTTAGGTGGTCTTCAGGACAGCATGTGGGTAGTTTTAGGCCACTCATCGATGACTGAGGATTGCCAGTTTGTAGCGGCGTGCGGGACTTGAACCTGGGTCGTCCATAACACCGCGCCGCACGCCGACCACTCAGCCACCGCTTCCCTCCCTCCCGCTTGCTTGCTTGCTCCTTTTTTTTTCTTGCGGGATCTAGCAATCTTTTTTTTATCAGCAGATTTTCATTTTCATCCCTTCATCTCCTTCCTTTATGGGTTTGGAACGATTGCTTGCTCTTCCTTTTTTTTGTGTGTGGTATCTAGCAATCTTTTTTTTCCTCAGATTTTAATTTTCAACGCTCCTTCTTTTATGGGTCAGAGAAAAAAAGTCTGCTTCCTCCTCCCTCCCCAGGATGATGTATGTAAAGATGGAGATAATAATGTAATATGAGGCTGCCCTCCGGCGTGCGTATCCGCCTCCTCGGCCTGTGAGCCTGTGAGGAGCAGAACACTTGGGTTGGTTCTCTCACACGCATCCTGACGCGTCTCACATCAACTACTTCCAAACGCCAAAAAGGAGATCAATCGTGTTCTCATTAGTGTTTGTTTTAGGTTCGTGGTACAGAGGAAGGGTTAAACTACCACCAGGGTCATTAAACTACCCCTGGAAATGCCTAAGACTCCTACGAAAACCCTGTTAAATATGTGTTTGTTTTAGGTTCATGGTACAGAGGAAGGGTTAAACTACCACCAGGGTCTTTAAACTACCCCTGGAAATGCCCAAGACTCCTACGAAAACCCTGTTACATATGTGTTTGTTTTAAGTTCATGGTACAGAGGAAGGGTTAAATTACCACCAGGGTCACTAAACCACCCCTGGAAATGCCTAAGACTCCTACGAAAACCCTGCTAGATATGTGTTTGTTTTAGGTTCATGGTACAGAGGAAGGGTAAAATTACCACCAGGGTCACTAAACCACCCCTGGAAATGCCTAAAACTCGTACGAAAACCGTCTTAAATATGTGTGTGGCCTCCGAAATGTCTATGAATATGGCCTATTTTTCCCCCACAATACGAAGGGCCAGTTGTCTGTCTTTGAGGTTACTATAGTTTCATCAACCATTATTACTTGCGTGAGGTGAGTAGGTTGGCGCTGAGGAGCTAAATAGGGGATATAAGGTTTCTGGTACTTAATTTTATGGGAAGTAGGCAAGGGACTCTCTGTTTATGATGCTAAATTTTCTTGATATTGTCGACCTCACCAATATAAACTCTGGAACAATCTTCCTTCATTTGTATGTCCTCCTGCCTACGACTTGAACTCTTTCAAGAGGAGGGTATCAGGACACCTCTCCTCCCGAATTTGACCTTGCTTTTGGCCACCTCTTCTGATTCTTTTATGGGAGCAGCGATTAGCGGGCTTTTTTATTATTGTTTTTTTTTGTGTGTGTGTGTGCCCTTGAGCTGCCACCTTTGTCGTAAAAAAAAAATATTGTTACCAACGTCATTTGTCATTGTGATTCGAGTATGTTTCCTTAGTCTAAAAGATCTGAATACAATAAATGAATAGTCCAGATTACCACTCATATATTTCTCTTTTGTCTTCCTCGCGCTCTTTTTCCGCTGACCTCTCCCCGTCAAACACCAACTTCCCTTCCTCTCTCCCCCCACACTACGGATGACGCTGCCCCCTTCTATTCTTCCCTCCCGTCCTCTTGCAACCCCCTCAACCTCCCTCTCTTTTAACCTCCCCCTAAACCCTTCTACCATCACACGAGACGCCATAAAAAGATTGAGGCGCTGCATTCGGCGTATCTGGGACTGTGCACTTCGGCAAGGATGGTATTGGTCACGTACCCCATTACTTTTTATAGTTTATGTGTGGTGCGTGTGGCCATAACATGCAACGACTCGGCACGTCCTTACTCTATAGCTGTCTGACCTTACCTCCCTCTGTCTCACACTCTTCCTGTTTTTGTCTGTCTGTCTCTTTCGCTGCCCCGTCCTTCCCTCCCATCTTCCCAGCTTCCCCCAAACACGTCCTTTAGCTGTCTGACCTTACCTCCCTCTGTCTCACACTCTTCCTGTCTCTCTGTCTGTCTGTCTCTTTCGCTGCCCCATCCTTCCCTCCTATCTTCCCAACTTCCCCCAAACTCGTCCTTCCTCTATAGCTGTCTGACCTTAGCTCTCTCTGTCTCACACTCTTCCTGTCTCTCTGTCTGTCTGTCTCTTTCGCTGTCCCATCCTTCCCTCCTATCTTCCCAACTTCCCCCAAACTCGTCCTTACTCTATAGCTGTCTGACCTTAGCTCCCTCTGTCTCAAACTCTTCCTGTCTCTCTGTCTGTCTGTCTCTTTCGCTGCCCCATCCTTCCCTCCTATCTTCCCAACTTCCCCCAAACACGTCCTTCCCCTATAACTGTCTGACCTTAGCTCTCTCATATTTTTCTTCCCTCTGTCTGTCTCTCTCTCTCTGCCCTATCCTGCAATCCTTCCCTACCCCGATCCTTTCTTCGTTCCATCTTCCAAATTTTTTTTTTACATCAAAGGACACGGCTCAAGGGCAACAAAAAGAGTAAAAAAAAAAGCCTGCTACTCGCCGCTCCCATAAAAGATAAAAGTAAAGAGTAGCCAAAGGAGAGGTCAGTTTCGGGTGGAGAGGTGTCCTGATATACTCTTCTCTTCCCTTCGAAATCAGTTAGCGTGCCCCACCCTCTTCCTCCTCCTAATTCTCCTTCTCCTCTCCTTCCCATTTCTCACCTGTTCACCCTTACTCGGAAACTGAACACCTGTATCGGGGGAATGTTCTCTCGCTTTTTTTCCTAGTTTTAAAAGACAAGTATTTACATCTTTCTTGGTTTTAATTTAACTAATTCTCGAAGCTTTTGTAATAACTTCCCTCTAAGATAAGAAAAGAAAGCAAAAGAAAAAGATGGTAATAGAGAAGCAAGGTGTAAAGAGAGGAGCAACACAAGAATAAGGAAGAGAAAGAGGAGGAGGAGGAGGAGGAGGAGGAGGCCAGTGATTCCATAGAGAGCGAGAAACTAGTCTGACCGCTGACGAACGACCGCGAGGAAGAGAAACTGATAATTCTAATATAAAGTTGCACACATTTGTATTCGTCAAGGTGCCCAAGCGTCCTCTAATCAAGCCCCGACGAGTGAGCAGAGCAGGCAGGCAAGCAGGCAGAGATAGAAGGAAAGCAGGCCAGGAAATATACAAGGAAGTAATGAGTCTGATTGCAAGCGCCCGCTCCTCGACTTCCTACGCGAGGTGGCTCATGCAAGTCTCGTGTTATTCTTTGGGTTTCGTTCGTCCAGGCTGGCTTATCCCTCTGGACCAGCCTTCATTCTGTTTTCCGCTTTCCTAGGACTTAACTCATTCAGGAGGCGAATCTTGTATTATTCTGTGTTTCGTTCAGTGAGGTCTAGGCTGGCTTATCCCTCTGGACCAGCCTTCATTCTCCTTTCCGCCTCCCTACGACTTAAGCTCTTTCAGGAGGCAAATCTTGTATTATTCGTGTTTCGTTCAGTGAGGTCTAGGCTGGTTTATCCCTCTGCAGCGGTCTTCATTCTGTTTTCCGGCTCCCTACGACTTGAACTCTTTCCAGGAGGCTACTATCAAGACACCTCCGGAGCGTGATTGATCAGTCTTTTGGTGTCTCCCTTCGTCTGGTGTTATATGGATCGAAGTTTTGTGGGTCCTTTTTATTTTTTGTGGTCTTGATTTGTATCTGGAGGGTCATAATAAACGCCACTAGTGCTGTACTGAACTGTGCTTTCAATCAGTGTTTTTTTATGTTAACTTTTCCTACTTATATAATTTAGTAACAAAAAAGAAACGCTAGTGTATGCATCGACCCATTGACATCAGCGCCAGCATCAGCCGTCATCATCCATTCACGTGTTCTCGTCATCTTGTAAGGCAGGTGGAATGTGAAATAGCACGTGTGTAGTTCAAAATCAGCTAATTCCTCACGCTGCTCGGTCACCTCCAAGCACCCTGACCTCACCTAAGCATAGTGACAGAAACTGAGCAGTGAATTCCACCACACACATACTATCTAACATTCCACCCACCTATCTGTGCCTAACAATCTGCCGTGTGCTGTAACGTATATTTGTATCCAGTTTACGTGACCATCTACGTTACCCTCTTTCGGCCACCTCTTTGGATTTTTTCGGGGGAGCAGCGAGTAGCGGGCTTTTTTTATTATTGTTTCCCTTTTTTGTGCCCTTGAGCTGTCTCCTTTGTTGTAAAAAAACTAACATAATGGCCCCCAAACGTAGCAGTGTGAGTGCAAGTGAGAGGAACAGTAAGAAGCAAAGGAGAAGCATCAGTTTGGAGGAGAAAAGAAAGATTATCCAACTCTATGAAGGAGGGAAGCCGGTGAACGCCATCGCACTTGAGCTTGGCATGTCACGCGCGACGATAACCACCATCCTGAAGAGCAAAGAGAAGATCCTTCGAGCTGTCAAAGGATCGGCCTCACTCAAGTCCACACGGCTAACCAAAATCCGAGACGGTCCGATAAGTGAGATGGAGAACCTGCTGATGTCCTGGATTGAAGCCCAAACTCAGAAGCGAATTCCTCTGAGCCCGCTGACGATTACCGCGAAAGCCAAGAGCCTGTTCAAGACGCTGAAGGCAAAAGCAGGAGAGAGCTGCACCATCGAGTTCATTGCCAGCTCCGGATGGTTCAGGCGTTTCAAGCGACGCCATTCACTGCATCATGTTAAGTACCGGGGTAGGTCTGTGAGTGGTAATGTTACATCTATTCCTGCATAAAGAAGCTTGCTTGGGCCTGGGGGATATGACGACTGTGTGTATGTATGGTATTTTTTTTTTTTTTTTTTACAACAAAGGAGACAGCTGAAGGGCACAAAATAAGGAAATAATAATAAAAAAAAAAGCCCGCTACTCGCTACTCCTAAAAAGAATCCAAAGAGGTGGCCGAAAGAGGGGTCAATTTCGGGAGCAGAGGTGTCCCGATGCGATATGGACGAAAATCACGAAGAGGTATGTCAGTGCTTGTAAAGGCTTCGAAAAGGATTAGATAGGCAGGATCAATAGAGCTGCTCTCCACATGGCAAACATCCTGAGCCTCGAAGTGGATTCTAATGACATCGAGGGACTCTAGAGGTTGTTCCTGAAGGAGTGACAAATGAAGAGTTGATGGAGCTGGAGGAGGGTTGAACTGCTGACGAAGAGCAAAGGGTAAAGGAAGCTGCAGAACAAGAAGAACCGGTGGCGCAGAAGAGGTTTACAGTTACGGGGTTAACAAAACGCCTCGCATACCTTAACAACCTGCTGGAGAGATGGACCCAGACACTGAACGTTTTGCAGTGATAGAGATGAATGTCCGTGCAGTGTTCGCCGCATACTGATTTATAGGGAAAAGAAAAAAAAACAAGCCAAGAAAACGACACTGGACACATTCACGAAGAAGGCAACACCCCAAGAAAAGCCTCCCGGCCCTTCAGGCACAGCACCAGACGTTGTTATCATGTATGGGGAGCGGCCCGTCATCGCGGCTCACTGGACCTGAAAGACTCGCGGCGATTCTGACGGGGATGATCCGAATCCAACATGTAATAGAGGGTTAAAAAGCTTATACTGTATTAAAATTTGAAAGAAGTGAAAAATAAAGGCGTTGCAATGTAAGAAAAATAAAAAGTTTGAGAATTTAAATGAAGATAAGTTGAATATTATTTCCCATTAATTAAGGAAAGGGCTTTTAGCTCGACCATGTTCATAAGAAGGAGACAGAACCACTCCTCTTCATGATCCAACTCTTTGGGCTCCAGGTGTGGTCTGCAAAGGTGAGCTCAGGTTACATAATCTTCATCAAATCCTTTACAAGTTATGCAAGGGAAGGAAGGAAGAAAGGGAAGGTGGCGAGAGTGATACGAGAAAGAAAAACACAATAGGAGGAAAGGAAGGAAGGACCAGAGGAAAGAGATATGGAGTGCAGGAGAGCGGGAGTGAGGAAGGTGATTGGAGTGGTCGGGGAGGCGCAGGAGTGAGGGAGGCCGCAGTCAGCATTTAACAGAGCGGCGGCCCTATCCTTCACACGCCAGTATTGAGCCCCGCTACACACACGTGGGATATTTTTCAATTAGCTATGCAAGCGGCGAGAACCACCTTAACATAAAGCAGTTGGAATGTGTAATCTCTTCACATTACTCAGCCTGCTCTCGACTGATCCGGCCCCTCCCTCCTCCTCCTCCCCCGCCTCCTATCCTCTCCTCTCCTCTTTCTCTCTTCCGTTGCCTACTTCCCTTCCTTCCTTCCTTCTCTCTCTTTCTCTCTTACTTCGCTCATCTACATGCAAACGCACAGCTTTTATTTTTAACTCTCTCTCTCTCTCTCTCTCTCTCTCTCTCTCTCTCTCTCTCTCTCTCTCTCTCTCTCTCTCTATCTATCTCTTTCTCTCTATGGAAGAAGTCGCCGACGAAAGGAGTTTGCCATAGTGGTGGTGAGATGGTGGTGGTGGTGGTGGTAGTCGTGGTGATGCTGGTAGTGATGGGGGTGATCGTGGTGGTGGTGGTGGTAGTGGTGGTGGTGGTGGTTGGGGTCCCGTGTTACATCGTTCATAAGGGGTATAACTTCACCCCCAGCTAGAGATAATCACCCCGCCAGTGTTTCCCTAAGAACAGAGGGCCGCTGAGATTGGCCGCGGCTATAAACTCGGCTAATCCGTACCTCGACTGCAAGACTGATTGGCGTACTTGGCTCGTCAGAATCTCCTTTTTTTTTTTTTTCCTTGATAGTGACGCGCTGCACTTTTTTTTTCTTCCTCCCTCCTCTTCCTCCTCTTCGTCCTCCTCCTCTTCTTCCTCCTTCCATCGTCAGCGCGCGGGGCCGCCCTCACTACCTCTTTCAGTATGATGGTAACTTTTTCTTATTTATGGAAGACGTTCTTTTATCTGGGAACTGGATATTTTTACCTATTTATATATATACATTTTCCGCGCCGATTCTTTACGAGCCACGAGGAGTTGCCGGGAGGGAGACGAGAAGACGAAGAGAAGACAGACAGACAGACAGGCAGACGGACGAAGAAGAGGAGGAGGGAGAGGGAGGACATGAGAGAATGAGAGAGGGAGGGAGATGCTTGGAGGATCGAAATAGCCGAGTAACAACACACCGGTTAAAAATTGCCAAGCTATAAATTGGCAAAAACATGGCCATCGCTTGGAGCTTATGAAGAGAAGAAACAGAAATATAGAAATCGTAAAAGTATAGTAGTTGTGGAGGGCGGAAGAGAAAATATTACCGAAAATTATATCTGTATAAAGATCGATAGAAATGGACAGCGAGAGAGAGAGAGAGAGAGAGAGAGAGAGAGAGAGAGAGAGAGAGAGAGAGAGAGAGAGAGAGAGAGAGAGAGAGAGAGAGAGAGGGAGAGGGAGAGAGTATAGCGTAGAGAGCAACGATACAGAACTTTCATCTTTCAATCTTCATTAAATTATCCGGAACAAATTATGGTCTTATGCACACAGCTCGTCCGTCCTTCACTCACACACACAACGGGCCTGTAACACGCCCTCTTTCCTCCTCCTCCTCCTTCTCCTCCTCCTCCTCCTTCTCCTCCTTCTCCTATCGTTCCTCCCGTAAGCAAATTCCCAACAGGTGTATCCCGTTATTAATATATTCACCTGCGTATACCTGATTCTCCCTTTGACTCGTGCGAAGAGGAAAACAAAGAAGATCGACACTCATATTCCCAGACGCTTTCGGATCTCACATCAACTATTTCCAAAGACCACAAAGGCGATCAATTGGGTTATCATGCCTGTTTCCTCACGTGCATAACCCAGAAGATTTGTCATACTCCTCTCCTCTCCTCCCGAAATTGACCTCTCCTTCGGCCACCTCTTTTAATTCTTTTTATTGGAGCAGCGAGTAGCGGGCTTTTTTTATTATTGTTTCCTTTTTTAATGCCCTTGAGCTGTCTCCTTTGTTGTGAAAAAAAAATACTACCACCAGGGGGATAAAACTACCCCTTGGAGATACCCACTGCAGCTCCTACGAAAGCCTTGTCCAATGCGTGTGTGTGTGTGCTTGGGAGCGGAAATGTTCAAGTCAATCGGGTTCTCATAACTGTTTCCTCACCTTGACGGCCCAGAGGCTTTATTAAACTACCACCAGGGCCATAAAACTACCCCTTGGAGATGCCCACTACAGCTCCTACGAAAGCCTTGTCTAATGCGTGTGTGTGTGTGCTTAGGAGCGGAAATGTTCAAGTCAATCGGGTTCTCATAACTGTTTCCTCACCTTGACGGCCCAGAGGCTTTATTAAACTACCACCAGGGCCATAAAACTACCCCTTGGAGATCCCCACTACAGCTCCTACGAAAGCCCTGTCTAATGCGTGTGTGTGTGTGTGCTCGGGCGCGGATATGTTCAAGACTATGGTCGAGGGTTGGTAAGAATGGATATTTTGCCCACAGCGACGCCCACGCAAATTCTGAATACTTCGTCAAGAGTTAGATTGACACGATAAGGGTTCTCTTCCCCTCCTCCTCCTTCCTCGCCTCCTCCTCCTCCTCCTCCTCCTCCTCCTCCTCCTTTTCCTCGTGTCTTCTCTTTTATCTGCTTTTATTTTTTCTTCTTCTTATGTAGGGTTTCGTCTCGCCTTTCTTTTCTTCTTTTTGTTTATCTTTTCCTCATTGTTTTCTTTTTTTGTTGTTGTTCTCCAAGTTAGTCATGTTTTCCTTCTAATTTTCTTTCTCCTCCTTCTCCTCCTTCCCCTTCCTCCTTCTCCTTCGTCTACTTTTTCCTTCCTTTCTCCACCTCCTTTTCCTACCTCCCAGATGATAGAAGAGACGGTGCGAAGGGAAGAAAAAGAAGAGGAAGGGAAAAAAATATGGACTCACGAAAGTAAGAATGACGAAGAGGAGGAAGAAGAAGAGGAAGAAGGAGAAGAAAAAGAAGAAGAAGAAGAAAAAAAAGGCAGAAGAAGAAGTAGAAGAAGAAGAAGAAGAAGAAGAAGAAGAAGAAGAAGAAGAAGGAGAGAGAGAAAGCCTAATATCTAACCCGTATTTATCAAAGCCATTATTTTTTTGTCATGGTTGCGTTTTCCTCCCTTATAATTTGCCTCCCTTATAGATTATTCGCCTCCTCCCTTCGTCCTCTCTCCCTTTTTTTCTCTCTCCTTATCTCTCCATCCATCTATTTATATTTATCATCCATCTTTATCCATCTTCCTCCTCGTCTTCGTCTTCTTTTTTTCCTTTTATTCATCCTTACTCTCATTATTCTTTATTTTAGGTGTTTTTTTTGTCCTCCTCCTCCTCCTCCTCTACCTCCTCGACCGTTAATCATCTATTTATATCTATCTTCTTCCTCATCTACGTCTTCTTCTTTTTATTTTCTCCATCTTTACTTTCATTGTTCTTTATTTTGATTTTTTGTCCTCCTCCTCCTCCTCTTTCTCCTCTTCTTCTTCTTCCTCCTCTTCGACCGCTTTTTTCACTCTCTGCTTATTTCTATTCTGTATATATGTCTTCTTTTTTTTCTTATTATTCCAATCTTTATTCTCGCGATTCTTTACTTTAGGGTTTTTGTCCTCCTCCTCCTCCTCCTCTTCTTCTTCCTCCTCTTCGACCGTTTTTTTCCACTCTGCCTCATATCCTATTTCTTTCTTTTACTTTTAATATTCTTTTGTCTTCTTTTATCTCACTTCTATCATGCCTTCTGATTTATTTGGACTGTCATTTGTTATTCTTTTTTGTTGTCGTGTCTACTTTTTTTTGCATTGTTTCATTTTTATTTGCTTGCAATCTTATTTTCCTCCTCCTTATACATAACTACATGAGATGGACGACGCAGCATCAGTGGTTATAATAGAAGCTTGATAACGGAATGACGTGGAAAAGATGGAGACGTTGGGAATCTTACTTGACCAAAGGAGAGAGAATGAAAGCAAAACAAATAATACCCTAGCCTGAACACGCATATCTATTACTCTCCATATAGATTTTTAGTTAGAAGTCAGGCCAGGGGGTTAAGGAAAATATACGAGGGAAATAATGCCTTGAACGTGTATGTCTATTACTCCGCGTATCGTTTTCAAATTAGTAAACGTCAAAATATCATCCTTGTTCCCACCACTTGGATGTTTATGTTAAAAGAAGACTGTACACGAAACATCTCAACCCAATAGCAAGTTAAGAAGCTTCGCCAAACTAGCATAGTCTCCCCTCCTTGACTTTTCGCTACCCCCGTTTTCTGTTCGCTCCTCCTGAGACCCTTTCTTGTTCTTCTTGATTGTGAGAAGGAAGCATTCGTCTCTCTCTCTCTCTCTCTCTCTCTCTCTCTCTCTCTCTGCAACGCCCCTTTCCTTCTCCTCCTCCTCCTCCTCCTCCTACCATATTATATCCGTTTTCTTTATATTTTGTTCCCATTTTCTTTTGTTTGTTGTAAGGAAGCGTTCGTCTTTCACCTCCTCTCTCTCTCTCTCTCTCTCTGTCTCTCTCTCTCTGCAACGCCCCCTTCCTCCTCCTCCTCCTCCTCCTTCTCTTCCTTTCTTTATATCTGTTTTCTTTATCACGTTAATGTTTGTTCCTCCTCTATTAGCCGCCGTTGGGGACCTCTTAGTTGTGCATTTTAACTGGAGACTTTCTTATTTATCCTCCTTCCGTGTGTAATTTTTTCCCTTCCGCGGGTTTTCATCTTAATTGCCCGCCCGCCGATGGCCCGTCATTACCCGTGATTAACCAACATCCCAGATAGAATTCATCCCCAGTCCGCCCACAAGGTTATAATTATCAAAAGTATCAAAGCGGACAATCGGGGGGAGCCCTAATCACACGTTGCCTTTAAAAAGTTTACCTCAACCCTGGTATTAATAGAACCTCAACTACTACTACTACTGCGACTACTACGACTACCACTATCGTTCTCTCCCCCTCTTCAATATCTCCAGTATCGCTTCATCTCGTATAAGTCTTCGGCGTCGGGCGGTTGACGGAGCGCAGGAAAGCGGTCGATGTTCTTGACTTCTGCTCGTAAAGAGTGAGAGAGGCGGCTATTGTCAATCTTATGTCTCACAGCTGATTGGTCAAGGCTCTTCCCTCGGCCTGGTGATTGGCTCCGGGGCTGTCCACTGTCTGTAAGCTCATTGGTCCATCCGCTCCCGCTTCGCCGCTTTGCTTGCACGCACGTCCTGAAGAGTTGACGTGAGGAGGAGGTGTCGTGGCGAGGGTGTGGCTGTCTGTCTCCTTGTCGTCCTTCTTCTTCGACCTCTCAGCTTCCTTCTCCTCCTCTTCCTCTTCATCATCATCATCCTTATCTTACTCCTTCTGTTCTCTCCCCTCACCTTTTTTTCATCCTTTTGTCTCTATGTACGTATGTATGTATATATGTATTGATATAAGACTAAGTGAGGTTAGGTTAGGTTAGGTTAGGTTGGGTGAGGAATAAAAAGTGGTCATATAGTTTACTGGAGTGGCAAACCCGAAGATTTTTTTATTCTCAAATGTCTATAAAATAACTTAGTCGTATTCTTAAGTAGGATAAATAAGCGCGTGGCATCGGTAACATTTAAATTTAATGAAAGATGCAAAGTGGGGATGATTCCAGCGTGTGCCCCAAGTTTTGAGATGATCAATTATTTAAGAAGAGAGGACCTGCTGGTTATAAAATGATCATAGCCTTTTATAATGCTAAAGTAGGGAGGAGAAAAGAAGTTACTGGAGAAACGGCGATGGGTAGGCAAGGCATAAAGTCACGAAAATGGTTAGATACGACATTGTTAGATGCTAAATTGTTAGATGGGAAATTCTTAGATGCGAAGGTGTTAGATGCGAAGGTGTTAGATGCGAAGGTGTTAGATGCGAAGGTGTTAGATGCGAAGGGGTTAGATGCGAAGGTGTTAGATGCGAAGGGGTTAGATGCGAAGGGGTTAGATGCGAAGGGGTTAGATGCGAAGGTGTTAGATGCGAAGGGGTTAGATGCGAAGGTGTTAGATGCGAAGGTGTTAGATGCGAAGGGGTTAGATGCGAAGGGGTTAGATGCGAAGGTGTTAGATGCGAAGGGGTTAGATGCGAAGGGGTTAGATGCGAAGGGGTTAGATGCGAAGGTGTTAGATGCGAAGGGGTTAGATGCGAAGGGGTTAGATGCGAAGGGGTTAGATGCGAAGGGGTTAGATGCGAAGGGGTTAGATGCGAAGGGGTTAGATGCGAAGGGGTTAGATGCGAAGGGTTAGATGCGAAGGGTTAGATGCGAAGGGTTAGATGCGAAGGTGTTAGATGCGAAGGGTTAGATGCGAAGGGGTTAGATGCGACGGGGTTAGATGCGAAGGGGTTAGATGCGAAGGGGTTAGATGCGAAGGGGTTAGATGCGAAGGGGTTAGATGCGAAGGGGTTAGATGCGAAGGGGTTAGATGCGAGGGTGTCAGATGCGAAGGGGTTAGATGCGAAGGTGTTAGATGCGAAGGTGTTAGATGCGAAGGTGTTAGATGCGAAGGTGTTAGATGCGAAGGGGTTAGATGCGAAGGGGTTAGATGCGAAGGTGTTAGATGCGAAGGGGTTAGATGCGAAGGTGTTAGATGCGAAGGGGTTAGATGCGAAGGGGTTAGATGCGAAGGTGTTAGATGCGAAGGGGTTAGATGCGAAGGGGTTAGATGCGAAGGGGTTAGATGCGAAGGGGTTAGATGTAAAACCAAGATCAACCAGAGAAGAGACAAAAAGCCAATGACAAACTTAATGAACTTACTCAACAGAAAACCCAAAATGGACATAATGCGCGGTGGTGGTGGTGGTGAAGGTGGTGAGGATGATAAAGCCGGTGGTGGTGGTGGTGGTGGAGGTGTTCATAAAAGTCCCGCCCTCGACCTAAGACTCCCTAATTTGCACCACGATCTTATAATTTCTGTGTCAGCGCGAGAGTCTCATAAAAAAGTGTGATTCGGAGTTGCATTAAGACTCGGCCGCTGTCACCAGGTTCTTTAAACGTCGTATGAGTATTTATTAGCAGTTATGTCAAGAAGAGAGTATCCAGACACCTCTCCACCCGAAACTGACCTCTCCATTGACCTCTCCTCAGACCTCTCTTTTTTTTTTTGTTGTTGTTGTTGTTAAAGCAGTGTCTTGTGGGCTTTTATGTTGCTGTTATTGTTTTTTGGCCCGTGAGAGGAAAAGAAAGGAAAAGAAAAGGATAATGGAGACAAGAATAAAAGAGAAAAGATGGACAAAGAGGAGTGGGAAAAAGACGAATGATATGGAAAGACGAATAGACATAGACGGAAACAAGAAGAAAAGAGAGGGATTGAAAAAGAAACGAGAAGGAAAGAAAAAAATGATAGAGAAAATGAAGAATGAAGAGAAAAAAAATACTGAAAGGCGAATAAACATAAATGGGAAAAAGAAGAGAAAAGAAGAAAAAGAGGCATTTGAAGAAGACGAGAAGGGAAAAAATTGTATTCAGACAGAGGAGTGAAAAAAAAGAATATGAAAAAAAACGGAAAACACAGAGACGCGTAAACATAGACGGAAAATCAAATAAAAATCAAGAAAAGAAAGACGTAAATAAAAAAAGGAAAGGAAAGAAAAACAAAGACAGAAACAGAGATGCGTGAAACAAATGGAAAATAAGGAGAAACAAATGGGAAAGGAAATTAAAAGGCGGGGACGGTGAAGGGTCGGGGGCGGGAAAGGGCAGGGGAGGAGGGAGAGAGGACCACCCCACCCCACCCTTGTTGTTTCACGTCGCGCTGGTAATGGCTGCTAATGATGATGATGAAGTGGCTGAGTAACTCGTGCCAGTCACTGTGCAAGCAAATCAGACGTTAAGGGTCATTAAGGAGGATGAAACTAATTACGTGAACTGGACATGTGACGGGAAGATCGGGGAAGGAAGAGGGAAAGGGAGGAAGAAGAGGAGGAAGAGGAGGAAGAGGAGGAGGGGTGGAGTTTAATTAGGTAGGAAGATGGAAATATGGAAGTGTGGAAATGTGAATGAGAGATCGGAGCATGAAGAAGGAAGAGAGGAAGGACGGAAGAGAGAGGAAGAATAGAGGGGAGGTTAATTAGGTAGGGAGGTGAGATCGATGCAGGGAGAAAGAAGGAGGAAAGGGAAGAAGAGGCAGGAAGGAAGAATAAGATGGTGAGGTCGTTTAGGGGGGCAGGTCGTTGTATGGTGGTTTATCATGCATAGTTAATTAGTTTCAAGCATTTACAACACCTCTAAAATCCTATAATTCTGATGTACATTGATTTCATGGGAGGAAGAATAAAGAAGGAGGTCAGTTAGTCAGGCAGGTCGTGGAGGTCGTTTTAGAAGCATAATTATTTAGTTTCAAGCATTCATGACATCTGTAAAATCCTATAATTCTGATGCACATTAATTTCATGGGAGGAAGAATAAAGAAGGAGGTCAGTTAGTCAGGCAGGTCGTGGAGGTCGTTTCAGACGCATAGTTATTTAGATCAAGCATTCATGACACCTCTAGAGTCCCTTAATTTGATATACTCGTGTGGTTTCATCTCCTTCGCTTACCTTTGTCGGCGGAGGAACAAGGGAGATTGAGGCCAATTAGGTAGGTCATTGTGGTCGTTTCAGCTGCATAGTTATTTAGTTCAAGCACCAAAAACACTACTAGTATCCTTTAGTTTGATATACTCGATTTAGTTTCATCTCGGTCGCTTACCTTTTTCGGCGGAGGAAGAATAGGTGGTTGGGGGCATTGAGGGAAGACATGGTGGTCGCTTCAGATGCAAGTTATTTAGTTCAAGCATTCTCGACACCTCTAGAGTCCCATAATTTGATGTACTCGCTTTAGTTTCATCTCGGTCGCTTACCTTTTTCGGCGGAGGAAGAATAGGTGGTTGAGGACATTGAGGGAAGACATGGTGGTCGCTTCAGATGCAAGTTATTTAGTTCAAGCATTCTCGACACCTCTAGAATCCCATAATTTGATGTACTTGCTTTGGTTTCATCTCGGTCGCTTACCTTCGTCGGGGCAGCATCCTTGTCGGCCCTTAGGAGTGCGTCTTTTACCGTAAGAAAAATGTATGGGTGACGTGGCTTGGCTTCCTCTTCGCCCGGCATCCGCTACCTGCCCACGACTCTGCCCGGGTATCATTAGGGCGTGGCAGGTCGGTGTCTCTCTTCTACTGCGTTTTCTTTTTTTTATTTCCTTCAACCCTTCCTTCGCCGTCCATCCCCACTCCACTCCCTCGGTTTGCTTCTGTCCCCGTCAGGTGCGCGGGTACGTGATAACGAGGAATTGCAACTCGACTGAATGCATGCTTAACAGGATATGTACGTACGCTTTTATAGGAGGAAGAATAGGTGGTTGAGGACATTGAGGGAAGTCATGGGGGTCGTTTCAGATGCATAGTTATTTAGTTCAAGCATTCTCTATATGTATGTATGTTTCTATGTATGCATGTATGTATGTAGGTAGGTAGGTAGGTAATTAGGTAGGTATTGCATGACGCGCTGGTGGTTCCTTAACTGTTGTCGCCTCATGTTGGGTTGTCGGTGTTGTTCTTATGCAGCTTCTCGGTGAGCGGTGTGACGGGGCTGTCGTGGCTCCCAGGCCGGGCTATCTTACCTGAAAGGCTGAATTTTAGAATTATTATATTGCATCATTAATAATTGTCATGATCACATTTATGGGTAAAGTTGTCTCTTTTAAATACTCAGCACTACATTCAAATTTTTGACGGTTTTGTTAAAATTTTACATAAAAAATAAAAGAACTTTTGGGCAGGTTTGAGAAAAGTAAAGGTAAGACATTTTTTCCACAAGATGTACAAGCATCGAAAACGCAATTACGTGTAGTTGATGCGCCGCTAAATCTTTTGGGACCCTGGAATTGCCTGACAACGAAAACATGACAGATGCAGGGATTCACAGCGAGGTCTTCATCACTGCAGCGTCGCAATGGCCCGGCGCCCGCGTTCCTTTCAGACCAAATAAGTCAATATGTTGTTTTCACTCATTTCCATAAATTGAGGGATTGAGAGCAGCGCGCGGCCCTCCGTGCCCTCCCCTCGGCCCATCGCCCTACCGCCGCCACCCTCCGCCACTGCCTGGGTTTTCGTGTTAAAGATATATTAAGTGTTCGTGAGTGTCTATTATCCTTCTCGTCCAGCTCTCTAACATCCAATCCCGTGGGTTTATGGCACTTTCTCCCCCAGCATCGCGCCCGCCGTAATTGTACGGGAGTAGCGCTGGGGTGTACCTGGGGTGACCGGCCGCTGCGAGCCTCCAAACTGGCCGCGGCTGGGCCCACCTTGGCTCACCCGGCCGTAGGGACGAAAATCGAAGAGAATGGGCGCGCTCGGGAACCCCTGCCGACGATGCTTTCTGAATACAGTGGGGACCTAATGACACCACCGGTTGTATGTGATTGCTGGAGTCGAATGAGAGATGATTAGAACCCTTCAATTTTCAACCATTACGTCAGAGCGGCCCCGCACTCTGCCTGGTAGTCCCCGGCCCTGGCGGATTACCTGAACGAAAAGGTGAACACAACGTAAGAAACGGTGCTCGTCTTACTTTAATCATTCCGAATGATATTAGATGAGACTCCGTGCTGAAGGGGTGAACCGCGCGGGGCTGAGGACGCCGACGTAATGGGACGGGGGACAGGCATCCATCAGGGAGGAAAACGTGAGTGGATCCGCGTCCCGCCCCAGGCCACGACCCGCGTTTCCCGGATTACGAATGGACGACTTAACGCCAAATGTTAACTGTTTCCTAAGGCATCTCTTATAAGAAGGTCGTGATAGCGTCAGTTCAGAAGTAGTACGCGGTAATTACGGAGAGGCTGCTAACACCCTCCAGACGACCGCCACTCAGGGTGTTTAGCGCCTCGTTTACCAAGCTGTCAGCGGTGAATATGGCCCGCCAGCCCGCCCTCCGCTGCCCGCCGCCCTCCGCCGCCTTAAATTAATGCATGAGGGGGCTTCTGCATGACCTGAGAGACTTGCTACTGTTATATTTTCTCCTCATACACAGAATTAATGCATGAGGGGGATTCTGCATGACCTGAGAGACTTGCTACTGTTATATATTCTCCTCATACACAAAATTAATGCATGAGGGGGCTGCTGCATGACCTGAGAGACTTGCTACTGTTATATATTCTCCTCATACACAAAATTAATGCATGAGGGGACTTATGCATGACCTGAGAGACGTGTTACTGTTACGTTTTCCTCTTTCTCACACAAAATTTAATCATGAGGGACTTTTGCATGATCTAAGACTCTTACTACTGATATATCTTCTTCTCTTTCTCACACACAAAATTAAGTCATAAGGGGATTTTTGCATGACCGGAGAGTCTTATTAGTGTCATATATCTCTTTCTCTCTCTTCATTAAATATAGTTATACGCTCGTTTCCGAAGACCAGCTATTATTGACAAATTGTAAAAAGGGGTTGTGACTATTGTTTTGTTATGGCAGTTGTTATTCTTGTTCTTCTTAGTGTTGTTGCTGTTGGTGGTGGTGGTGATGGTGATGGTGGTGGTAGTCGTGGTAGTGTTGTTGCTGTTGGTGGTTGTGGTCGTGATGGTGGTGGTAGTCGTGGTAGTGTTGCTGTTGGTGGTGGTGGTGGTGGTGATGGTGGTGGTAGTCGTGGTAGTGTTGTTGCTGGTGGTGGTGGTGGTGGTGATGGCGGTGGTTGTCGTGGTAGTGTTGGTGGTGGTGGTGGTGGTGATGGTGGTGGTTGTCGTGGTAGTGTTGCTTCTGTCACTGCTGACCTACACACCAGAAAACGGAAAAAAGAATGAGCTGAAGGGGATGTACGTGACTGAAACATCTGTATTTTATGACATTTTACCACAATCAATATACAAAGAAACATCTGTATTTTATGACATTTTACCACAATCAATATACAAAGAAACATCTGTATTTTATGACATTTTACCACAATCAATATACAAAGAAACACCTGTATTTTATGACATTTTACCACAATCAATATACAAAGAAACATCTGTATCTTATGACATCTTACCACATGAATATAGAAACATCTGTATTTTATGATGTCTTCCCACATGAATATACAAACACTGAATGGATATATTGATTCTACCTAAATATTGCTTCTTGTATGGATTTCGTGTTCGCCTCCACCAGTACTCGAATACCTTCATCTCTCTTGTAACTAATGAGATGTAAGGTTTGTGAACTAATAGGTACTTAGGATCTTAACTTCACAGATCATACAGCACAGTTTGATATACGTCCACTGTGGCTGCTGCGGTGTATGGTAAGGGTCATATTTAGGGGCATATGCTATAGCAGCGCGTGGCCTCGGTGCTCATCTCCGTCGTATTGGCCCTTGAGCATATGGTGTGAAGAACTCATAACCCCGGGACACAAGACAGGTGTGACGTCCGGGTTACCACAGTTTACCTTTCCCAGGTTTCCTCAGGTACCCATTTATCGACCAGCCCAGAAGGGAGGATGAACAGGTGGGCTGCACTCCGACTCCTGCTTGAAATAAAACCAGGTCGCAGTATAAATAGTTTGAAGAGTGACCAACAGGGACATAGACAGCACCCCACTGACCCCCTCCACCCGCCCTAACACACCCTCCATCCACCCTATCCTCCTAGGACCCTATTCTCAGACGCTTTTGACTCACAACCTCTATTTCCCAAGGCCACAGAGGAGGTTAGTCTGGTTCTCATGAGTGTTTTGTACGTTCATGGTGTAGAAGGCTCATCAAACTACCCCTAGAAATACCCACAACGTATACTTATATTGGTGTGTAAGTCCCGAATTGTATAGAATATGGGTCCTGCTCCTCCGTTCTGGTCCCTCTCCTCCGCAAGACGCCGCAGCCCTTCCCGCGTTTTCCTGCACTTTAAGACCGTAAACAAACCGGGCAGTAACCAATGTGGATGTATAAGCCCCGAAATTTTAGCGAATATGGGTCCCTCCTGCTGCTCCTCCGTCCTGGATCCTCTCCTCCGCAAGACGCCGCAGCCCTTTCCGCGTTTTCCTGCATTTTAAGACCGTAAACAAACCGGGCAGTAACCAATGTGGATGTATAAGCCCCGAAATTTTAGCGAATATGGGTCCCTCCTGCTGCTCCTCCGTTCTGGATCCTCTCCTTCGCAAGACCCCGCAGCTCTTCTTCCCGCGTTTTCCTGCATTTTAAGAAAGTAAACATTGACAGTAAACATTAAGACAGTAAACATTAAGTAAACATTAGACAGTAAGCATTAAGACAGTAAACATTAAATAAACATTAAGACCGTAAACAAACAGGACAACAACCAACATGGGTGTATAAGCCCCAAAATGTTAGCGAATATGGGCGCAGACTGCTCCTCCGACATGGCTCCTCTCCTCCGCAAAACCCCGCAGCTCTTCCTCCCGCGTTTTCCTGCATTTTAAGACCGTAAACATACCCGGCAACATCATTCACAACATTTACCCCGAGTATAATCCCCGCTGGTTTATATGGTTTCTCTGTGTTTTTTCCCTCGCTCATTACCCCGCTAAACATCGGTGTTGAGGCGCTTTACCCACGGCCTCACTACAATTTGCATATTAGCCAGGTTGATAGCGGAGCCTCCTAATGCGGCGATTACTCCCTAAACACAGACCAGCCGATGCAATGATCACACCACCACACCATCCGGGTCTTTCTCGCTCCCTCCCTCTCTCCCTCTCTCCCCCATTCTCCATCCCGATCCCTCCCTCCTCCTATCTCTCTCTCTCTTTACCGCCCCCCTCTCTCTCTCTCTTCCCCCCTCCTCCTCTCCCTCCTCCCTCACTTGGATATCACTGTGAGCGAACAGACACATTGCCAGAAGGAGGAGGAGGAGGAGGAGGAGGAGGAAGAGCTATTGAAGAAGAGTAAAGAACGTTGCTCTATTTGACGTGGCCGTGTGTGTGTGTGTGTGTGTGTGTGTGTGTGTGTGTGTGTGTGTGTGTGTGTGTGTGTGTGTGTGTTTCTAAAATATTCAAAGTGCTGTGTGTTTTAGAGAGAGAGAGAGAGAGAGAGAGAGAGAGAGAGAGAGAGAGAGAGAGAGAGAGAGAGAGAGAGAGAGAGAGAGAGAGAGAGAGAGAGACAGACAGACAGACAGACAGACAGACAGACAGACAGACAGACAGACACACACACACACACACACACACACACACACACACACACACACACACACACACACAGCCAGAGTGAGGCACCATTTTATGATGACAGGTTGACAATAGTGCCCCGCGGGTATCTCTCTCTCTCTCTCTCTCTCTCTCTCTCTCTCTATCTATCTATCTATCGTCGGAGGAACACTAGAACAGTTACAATATCAGGGCAATAACACCACTAGTCAGCCATTTTCCTTTATATATCGTCGATAGAATAAATGGTTGCAGTCGGTATTTTCTTTCGATATTCTTTAGGTCACCGTTCAAATGGGTGACAGGTGCAGCTACAAGAGATCATTTTTAACATCAGTAGTAGTAGTAGTAGTAGTAGTAGTAGTAGTAGTAGTAGAGACAGATCCCCCCTTTTCCAAATCAGCATCAGGGTTGGTCCTAAGTTGGCACCAATACCCTTCGTCTCATCTACAAGGCTTCATCATCTACAGCGGCAGCCTCGGTATAGGGATGAAGACAGCACCCAGGGGCAAACAAACAACCTCACACTGCGGGGAAATCGGCTACAATAACGACAATAGCAAGAAGAAAAGAATAAGAGGAAGAATAAGAGCAAGAACAAGAAGAACAAGAACAAGGATTAGAAGATGAAGAAGGAAAAGAATTAGGTCATCGTCGTCATCAACAACAACAACAATGGCAACAGTCGAAGCAGCTCCAGGTCGCGGCGGTAACAGCGAAGAAGACCAGAGACAGCGAGGTCGGGAGTGGCGGAGGCGGCGGCGGAGGAGGCGGCGGCGGCGGAGATGGCTGGTGCGAACAGAGTGCGGCCAACAGCGAGCCGAGGAAGGCCAAAGTGTGTTGTTCATGGGAGGATCCACCTAAATTATGATTGGCTAATGGCTATGACGAGGCTCACGACCAGCCAATCAAGAAGCTGTGTCAACCCCCCATTACCCCTCCCCCCCTCTCCGTCATGGTAGCCGGCACCCGATGTTGTAGTTAGCCCCACAACAGCATTCCAGCGCCGAGGCGAGGCACGTCGTATATACCTAACCAGGCACCAAAATGGCCAGGATTCGCCCGCTCCCGCCGCCCGCTTCTCCTCCACACAGCGAGCGTTCCTCCTCCTACTGCAGCTAATCACAATCTATTTATCTTAATACCACACCAGCACCCTCATTACCCCAACATATAATTAGTTGTATCTAAAGGGCGATTTTTGTTCGTGGGATCGGCGAAAACAGCAACGCGAGGGGGCGGGGAGGAGGCGAGAGGGGGGTGGAAGGGTGGGGCGGGCCGGGGAGCGGGAGGGGGCGGGGAGAGGGAGCGTGACAAGGGGCACTAAACGCTCCTGCTCCCCTGCTATACATCAGTAGGCGGGTACCTGCTGGCCCTGTGTGTGTGTGTGTGTGTGTGTCTGCCAGTGCCCCAGGTCACCTCCACCACCACCACCACCACCTCCCTGCTTTAGCCCCTTTCCCTCCACTCCGCGTCTCCCGCTCCCATGCTGCAGCCCCCTCCTCCCCTCCCACCCATCCTGCCCTCCCCTCCTCAGCAACACACACACACCAAGAACTTTCCTCCTTTCTCTCCTCCTCCTCCTCCTCCTCTTCTTACTATTACTTCTACTATCATCTCCCCTCCATTTCCCTTTCTTGCATCTTCTTTCCTTCTTCCATAACCGTTTCCTTTATTTTCAGCCTCCCAGCATCATCTTCCCCTCCCTTACCTTCTTTCTCTCCCTCACCCTCATCACCTACTCCTATTATTCTCTTATATGATGAAGGACTCCGCCAACTTTCCTATATGCGCGTCCCTCCTTCTCTTTCTTGCTTCCATCATTATCTCTTACTATATAATTACATGCAGGAATAGGATTAAATTAAATGGAAAATTGTTTGATAATCGCACATGTGACTTGTCTCCATGTGTTTTCTCTTATCTTTTCTCTCTTCTTTTCTTAGTATTGTTTTCTCAGTCTTGTGTTTACGATGGAAAAGTGCTTGGAAATAGTACGGGACAAGGTGTATTTATCTTTTTCTCTCCTCTTTCCTTTTCTTCTTTCCTTATCATATGCTTTATCTTTTTATCACAGTGAAAATGAATAACAATCGTAAATACGTGATTTGATTTGAACCTTTGACTCCTCTTCCTCCTTCTTTAAGTATTTTTTTATCCTACCTCTTTTATACAACATCTATTTATCCCATTATTTTTTCCTCTTTTTAGTCCTTTCCCTCCTTATCCTCCTCACTTATATATCCTCGTCTTCTTACTCATTTCTACGCCCTCACCTCCTTATCCTCCTTACGCTTCCCTATTCGCAGCACTGTATGTAACGTCAATAAACTCAATTTGTGGAAAGCCGAGCCGCCAAATGAGGTGAAAAAGTCTACGGATTCCACATGTAGTATTCCATTGCTTACCTATACGAGAGAGAGAGAGAGAGAGAGTGGGGGTGGGGGGGGGGGGGAGAGAGAGAGAGGTAATTAGCCCCAACTGAGGGAGGGGGAGGTTTATACTGTGGTGCGAACGGGGTCAAAGGTCAGCAGGAACACGGCGGTTCTTTAGGGCTGGGAAAGAGCTGATCGAAGTGGAGGTAGAAGGAAATAGAAGAAGAAGAAGAAGAAGAAATGTGCAAACAAGATAAAAAGCGTGAGAAATGAAGGAGAAAGAAGAGGAGGAAGAGGTGGAGGAGGAGGAGGAGGAGGAGGAAAAAGGTGAAGGTGATGGAGGGAAAATTCAAGAAGTAAGGAAGAAATACATGAGAGAGAGAGAGAGAGAGAGAGAGAGAGAGAGAGAGAGAGAGAGAGACTACTGGCTGACTTAATGGTGGGGTCTGGTTTTCCTCTGCCAGCCCTAGTGACATGCAGTCTCTCTCTCTATCTCTCTCTCTCTCTCTCTCTCTCTCTCTCTCTCTCTCATTACAATGCCAAATATTAACAAAAAGAGTAATAGAAGGTCACTACGGATATCAACAACAACAACAACAACAACAACAACAACAATGGTGATGATGATAATGATAATAACACACACACACACACACACACACACACACACACACACACACACACACACACACACACACACACACACACACGCACACCATGTAAGCTCTTAAACCTCATTCTAATTAAGCATTATTTACCAACCTGGGCGAGAATTAATAAACGTCAGCGACCGTGAATATTACTTTACCACCTTTTCCTTTCCATCATCTTTATTCTCTGACTAAAAATAAATCATAGCCTTCATCTAAGTTGCGAGAAAGGTGTTAGGTCGTGTATAGTGAATGGGAGGAGAGGGAAGGAAAGGAAAGGAAGGGGTATAAGGTAGAGGAGAGTGAATTAAGATAAAGAACATTTGGCATTATAGCCTTTAGTTGTATTTATTTTACCCAACGGAAAAATAAACGGGCTTGAAACTCCTTAAGTGCCCCATTGAAGGAATTCATACGAGTTTAGCGTTAAATACAAAGAGATTTCGAGCTGCATCAGAGTCCATTAAGATTGAGAGTATTACCTTAGCATCCTAGTGTATATATATTTCATTTACCAACCAGATATAACTTAAAACACCATAATAGCTGCTTGGAATTATGAGGTAGGAGGAGGAGGAGGGTGAGAGGAGTATTTGGATTAACATTAAAGTGGCAACATTAAGATTGAAAATACGACCTAAGCTCCCTCATTTTTATATATTTCATTTACTAACAAAAATCGGCTTAAAATTTCATAATAGCTACGAGGAATGGTGAAATAGTAGTAGTAGTAGTAGTAGTAGTAGTAGTAGTAGTAGTAGGAGGAGGAGGAGGAGGAGGAGGAAAAGGAGGAGATGGTTTGGGGTTAGAATAGCGAAAGACGACGGTAAGAGGAAGGGAGACAGCCTCAGGGGGGGAACAAGAAAGCTGGTGAAGGGGAGTCTGTGGCCTGCTCTCCTTGCATGTCAGAGCGCCGTCATGATGCCCTCTCCTCCGGTACGCTGAAGAGTTAATTATCGTTGTAATGGCATGGCGTATTTGTGAAAATGGCGGGAGGGCAAGACCATTCCTCCAACCTAATGCTACCCGACGCTGCGGCGGCCTCCTCGCCCTGGGGAAACCTCCGGCACTGTTATTTCCGGGTGCTGGGGCGCCGCGAGCTCGCCCGTTGGGGTGTGCGCGTCTCCAGTGGAAGGATCGTTAGGCTGGGGAAAGTGAGGGTTCATTCACCCAGCTCGTAAACACTTTGGAAGGCCTCATGCTACTGTGTGGTGTATGTGGAGAGGTTGCAAGTGAGGTACAATGGCCTGCTCCTTGCCCTTCCTCACCATGCCTTCAGATATATGTGGCCTACAGGTTGTTATAGGATTCATACACTTGAGGAATGTATGTGAAGTCCGGCGGCCTGCTCCTGCCCTCCTCAGCCTGGTTTCTGACATGTGTGGCACGCTGGTTATTTCACGATTCATAGGGTCACATTCTTATTACCCTTCGGCGCCCAAGCACACATATTTGACTAGGCTTTCGTAGGTGTTTTGGGGCATTTCCAGGGGTAGCTTTATAACCCTAGTGGTAGTTTAACCCTTCTTCTGTACCATGAACCTAGAAAAAGACTCATTATAACCCGACTAGTCTACTTTTCGGCTTTTGGAAAGAGTAGATGTGAAGGGTGAAAGCGTCTGAAAATACTAACCATACTATTGAATGTCTTACTGCTGAACCTGCAAACAAGACCAACGGGCCCATATTACAGGACGTAGAAAGATGGGATTCAGGCAATTAAGTGAACATATGCAGATTAATATGTTAAAGAGTAAGAAAATAGGTGAAAACTGTAAGAGCTATAACTGAAGGTATTAAATGTTCTTTGATCTTGTGAAATGAATGCAAGTTTAAAGCTTACTCCGTTTTCCTGGTTTTTTTAATTCGATTTATTTTGTTAATTCATTTATGTAGTATTATGGGATGCATGACCGTCACAATTTTATTACCTTAAGAAAATTTGCTAAGCACTGTTACACTCCCCCTACTTATGTATACTAAAAGAAGAATTAAAAGGAGCATTCTGTGTAGTAGCTATTAAACTGACCGTACTTATGTATAGAAGAAGAATTAAAAGGAGCAATCTGTGTAGTAGCTATTAAACTGCCCGTACTTATGTATAGAAGAAGAAATAAAGAAGCAATCTGTGTAGTACGTAGCTATATGTGATGAATGTCGGAATAAAACGATACCATACCTACTCTTATAATAGTATGTCCGAAGTATACGAGTAACAGAACAGACAAATACTGGACCTATATACACCTACTCCAAGAATGTTTGAGATATGCGAATAACGTGATGGAAGAACTGAGTTTATAGGGATCAGTAAATATATAAAGAGTGAACAGGGTGCCAGAGGTGATGTTAGGTCGTAGCTGCAGGAATAAATGGAATGATATAACGAATCAATATGTCAAAAATTCCTAAGAGAGGGACTGGGAAAGGAACGAGTGTGAAAAGCTGTGAACGTGAGAAAATAAAGCGGCTGAAAACGTGGAAGGAAAAGGAAAATAAGGGGAAAAGAGAAGTAGGATTGTACCTATGGAAATTGTGATATAAGTCCAAGATACTGACAAATGAGATAACTGATATAAAAGCCTCAAAATCAACTATGTCCTCGCTAGTAAGGGCTGCCAGTTGTCTACATTCACCAGCCACAGAAAATTAAGTCTTTGAAGGGAAACTAAAAGAAAATATTCCGTAGACTACAATACAGCTGATGGCAAGGTGGTGAAGACGGGTGGTGTAACATGTTTTAGTGCAGGATGTTTATAGGAAAAATGTGATAAATGAGGGAGATGGTGTAGCAGAGGTGATGAATGAGGGAGATGGTGTAGCAGAGGTGATGAATGAGGGAGATAAGAGAAATGATAATGAGACTAGAGAATTATGATAGAGAGATAAACTGATGGAAAGAGCGGGATGAAAGTGAACTATTACGTACCCTGAATACATAATAAATATCGAGATAATGTAAAGGGGGTGAAGAGAGGGGGGGGGGGTCACCTCAGGATGTATACCCAGTCTATCACCAACCCAAAACTATAATGATAAGGGAATTAACCGAGTACTTTCTGCAAACCGAGTAAACCAAATGACTACTTTGCTCTTAGGTGACGGACTAACTGGTAGATCCTTTCCCCTTCTATCTCTTTTATCACTATTCCATAATTTTTCGTTCCTCTCCTTTCCTTTTCTGTACCTTACCTTACCTTACTTAACCTTACCTTACCATTACCAATTACCTCACCTTACCTTACCTTAGCACCAGAGGATAGAGGAAGGGGGTCATAAAAGATTACCAAAGATGACAGATGACTTTAAAATAACGCCTTTCATTCTCATTCCATGTGAAATCTAAACAATATTAAGTTTTCTTCATATTTCCAAAGAGCTATATACGTACAGTACTTCATTCCAGCTCGAGATAAAACGTACAGAAGAGTCAAGATCTATGGATTTATAAGACATCTCTCGGTATATGAGGTAGATATATAGTAACTGAATTGCATCGATCTGAACTTGCTATAACTATGCCTCCCCATCTCCCGCTGCACTCGACGTTCTACTCTAGCTCATCCTTATACTGTCCAAACCCCTTATGCAAGAGTTAATCAGCATCTTCAATCTTTCATCCCCTTCATTGGTAAACTCTGGAAAAGCTAGCCCTCCTTCATCTGTATAGCCTAGACCCCTCCTCCCGAAATTGACCTCTCTTTTGGCCACTCTCTACTCTTCTCTTTTTAGGAGCAGCGTTTAGTGGGATTTTTTCCTCTACACTTTTTTTTTAATGCCCTTGATCTGCTTCCTTTCCTGTTGAAAAAAAAAGGGACCGAAACGTTTCCTCCAAATCACCACCAACCAACAACACACAGAGGGACTGACAACACAAAAGCCACATCACCACATGTTTTTCTTTCCTCTACACTTTATTTAATGCCCTTGAGCTGCTTCCTTGCCTGTTAAAAAAAGAAAAAGAGAGCCGAAACGTTTCCTCCCAACCATCACCAACACAGAGGGACTGACAACACGAAGCCCATCGCCACATATTTTCCTTATTTTTACGTTCCCTGCCGCCTCACACCCCCATTTTAGAGGCCCTGCGGCTTCTCACGGGCTTAACGACACTTTCTCCACCCAAGACACCAAGAAGCAGTGTGAAATAAGGGTGTAATCGGGTGAAATACTGGCGCTGAGGAGGTCGAGCAGAGGGGGGGCGGGGCAGTGACGGGGCTCTCTTGCATCACCTTGGACGCCTTTTCTGCCGCCTTGTTGGACGCCTCTTTAAAGCCTTGCACCACCTTGTTCAGCCTTGCATCAGCCCGGCCAGCCCTACCTCAGCCTGACGCCGCCAAGAGGGAGTGTGATGCCTGTCCTGGACCTGTCTCTAAGGTGCGCAGTTGTCACCCTAATTAGTGCCTCTTACCTGGGCAGTCACCTTAATTAGTAGGGGTACACCTGTTACTTGTGTTAATCAGTATGCTTGTTACCAGGATAGTCACCTTAGTAGACTTTAGTTACCTAGTCACCTTAATATATAAGTTACTATATCATGCATCACTGTTAGTTTTGCTTAATGATGCTGAAGAGAGAGGGGATCAAAGGAACACAGCATCCATTTGGTGTGTTAGGTTAAGTTCAAGTTAGGTTAGTGATGTGTTGGGCTGAGAGAGAAAGGAACGCAGTTTATTTATATAGTTAATGTTGGGCTTCGGTCAAGTTAACGCGGCATGTCAGTTTGAAAAAAGCGAATTATCTCACCCTTGAGCTTCACTGTTTCCTGAGCTTAAATTGTTCACAAAATAAAGGTTCGGCAGAAAGAGTCTTCTTAGTACGTATTTCTTCATGAAGTAGGAGGATAGATCTTCACCTTCATGTTTGATATAAGCAGGGATGAGGAAGATATGTATTTACATATAGCCAGGGAGTCGCATATGAAGTATTATGAAAATTTTATTATGTCTGATAAAATAGGAAAATAAATGTCAGGAGTGTAAATCTTTCTAAAGAAGTGCATGGATTTTTTTTTTCTTTCTTTTTTTTGTGTGTGTATTTTATTTTCCATGGCAAATTCACACAATACATGTTATCAGTTGAAAAGAGAAAAAAATGTAAGTTATCTTATCTTCTTAAGACTTCTGTGTTAACAATGATTGAGTGGCATAAGATTTGTATTATTCATTTATATATTTTCACTTGCAGGTCAAGCAGTTTGGTGTTTCTTCTGAGCCTTATGTCAGTGTGCTCCCTAGGGTGTGAAAGAACAATATTACCACCAATACCATTATTAGCCTGTATATGAACAACGTGCTTAAGTGAGAAATTAATTTGCACAGATCCTCGACACAGTGGTACACCCCCAGTGACCATCTATCTTTTAGTACAAAGTAAAGTTAATGAGCTTGTAAATAAAGGAGTTCGCTTTCAAGTGCAACAAAACAAGTACATTACACATCAAGATGGCAGAACAAGTCAGTCAAGAACCATCCTTACCATTATCACCAGAAATGACAAACCCATCCAGTCCAGAGCTGGAGCCCCCACAGGGTAACTTCGTCATTCTCAAGGTATGCCGGCCAGGTCTTCGTCTCTGTTGCTTTGTATTTGATGCCTGTGTGTTAGGGGGGTGGTCAGACTGTAAGGTTTTATTTCTTTAATAAGTGACCCCCACACCCTGCTTGAAGTAAGGATGAGTGCAGATCTGATAAATGAGTCATACCCACTGAATATTCCTTTTGCTTTTGTTCTGCAGATTTTTTTTCCTTTTTTGTATATCTGTTTACTAATTTGTGTAGTCCTGAGTTGTGGTGTTTAACATGGTGGTGATGTTATTATATTCCTGTGACATTCTTCCCAGAGCATGCTAGTGAGTCCAAGTGATGACGTGTTTGACCAGCTACGGCAACACCTCCAAGAAAAAATATGTGATGGCAACGGCGAAACCTTATTTGACGTCGGAGTTGGAGCCGGTGAGTTTTGTGCATTTTCTCAGTAACTGAAGATATCAACTAACTTTAATCTATATATATACAGCATCTTAACACAAAAGACCCTTGATTTCATGAGCCATAAAGGGGAGTGGGATTGTCAAAAAACCTGTGAGTAAGAATTTCGTGAACTTGATAAGTGGGCTTGAGGAAAAAACAATTTCCTTCTAAATCTTGCTTCTGCCATCATTTTGCTTACAAGGAGTGGGTCTGATGGTTGCCTACCTTAATAGTTATTTTTGCTTTTGTAATCATGCTGGGGTGAATCCTTGAAAAACTGATGAAAAATTGTGCCAAGGAAGATCCCAATTGTTTCGCTTTAAGGTTAACTTACCTTTCAGACGACTGTGGGTATGGACTCCCTGAGGATGAATACGAGGCATCTGTGGCCACCCTCAGGTCTCTGGCAGACACCCTCGAGGCAGACTGTGTGCTGCTGAGAGAAAAGAAGTCCAAGGCTGGAACTCAGGGACAGTTTTTGGTTCGTCGGAAAGCAGATTCTCAGGATTTCATGGAAGTTAGGTGAGCTTCATTGGTACTACAAAATTGTCTTCCCAGTGTCTGCCAGCTAGCATATTTGATAAACAGCTCATGCAGATTGTAACATATGATAGTTTCCATGAATAGTATAGACCAGAAATTTGATAAAGCCCATAAATAGCAATAAAAATGGGTTTAGTAAATTGTGCCCATAAATAGCAATAAAAATGGGTTAAGTAAATTGTACAGAATGGAAAATCATGCAGGATCACAAACAATTATTACACTGTGTTAGCTTGTTTCTTTCATTCAGTTCCTCTCTATATCATGTACCCTCAGAGTGGCTGTTGTGGGCAATGTAGACGCAGGCAAGTCCACTTTGCTGGGTGTCCTGACTCACGGGGAACTGGACAATGGCCGCGGCACTGCTCGGATGAAGCTGTTCAGGCACAAACATGAGATGGAGACCGGCCGCACCTCATCTGTTGGGAACGACATCCTTGGGTTCGACAGTCAAGGTGGGCATTGGAGTGTTGGCAGGCTGAGACCATTTTTATTGTCCCAGATTTTTCCTACTTAACTCGTCCGCTGCGATTGGTACGGATTTCACCTTCACTGGTAGCCTGGTAACATATACTTCCAGGTCTTTCTCTGCCTCTGTGGTGGATAGTTGAGTGTTTCCCATGTGGTATTGGTATGCTGGATTTCCCCTCCCAAGGTGCATGACTTTACAGTTTTCTTCATTGAATTGTAGCAGCCACTTTTTGTTCCATTCCTGTAGCTTGGTGATGTCTTCTTGTAGGAAATCCGCAGTCAAGGAGTTAAGAATGCCCTGAAGTTAACCTCATTTGTAGTCATTTGATAGGAACATTTTTTCCCCCCAAGAAGATGAAGCATTTTTTCCAGTATGCATTCTTTAGGCTTGGAATAACTCTTATTGAGTGTCACTTAAAAACCTTATGTAAAGAGGTCATCCCTTAATTCCCTTGAAGATCCTGTCATTGGTTCCTCCTCCTGCAGGCAAGGTGGTGAACAAGCCAGACCACGGCCACTTGGACTGGGTGAAAATCTGTGAGGCATCCAGCAAAGTCATCACCTTCATCGACCTGGCTGGCCACGAGCGCTACCTCAAGACCACTGTTTTCGGCATGACGGGGCACCTACCAGACTTCACAATGCTCATGGTGTGTGCATTCATGTAGATGTGTTCCTGTGTTTATAAGAGTGTACAGAAGTTGTGATTTTGCTGGAATTCTATCTAGTTTTAATATCTATGTGAAAAGTTATATTGCTTTACATATTCTGTCATTCCATATCTAGTCCCCCTTTGGTGTGTCTGTAGTCCTTTCCTGTCCTCTTACATTAAACAAAGAAATCTATGCTGTTTTAATTCAATAATCTTAAATTGATTCATGTTATGGTATTTGTAAGTTCTATTGTAGTAGTGTTTTTTTTTTTTTTTTTTTTTTTTTTTCAGAATTCCTTTACCTCTTGTCTTTTC
Organism: Eriocheir sinensis; assembly: GCF_024679095.1. NCBI lineage: Eukaryota > Metazoa > Arthropoda > Malacostraca > Decapoda > Varunidae > Eriocheir > Eriocheir sinensis. The sequence goes on along the minus strand of NC_066520.1, from coordinate 21,614,022 downwards.
CCTTGCTCTTAAATTATTCATGTTAAATTCAAGTTTTGATGTGGGGGGATATTTTTATTTTTCATTTCTTCAGAATTTCTTAACCTCTCGTCTTTTTCCCGGTTAGGTGGGAGCTAATGCCGGTGTGGTGGGGATGACCAAGGAGCACTTGGGGCTGGCGCTGGCCCTCAACGTGCCTGTGTTTGTCATCGTCACCAAGATTGACATGTGCCCACCAAACGTGCTGCAGGACACCCTCAAGCTGCTGCACAAGATCCTCAAGAGCGCTGGCTGCAGGAAGGTGCCTCTGCTTGTGAGGAACCCCGAGGATGTGGTTGTGTCTGCAACTAATTTTGTGTCAGAGAGGTGAGTGAAGAGACTAGAGGTCATATTATAAGACATTTCTCCGCCCATGACCACATATTTGACAAGGCTTTCATAGGAGTTGTAGGCATTTCCAGGAGTAGTTTTATGACCCTGGTTGTAGTTTGACCCTTCTTCTGTACCGTGAACCTGAAGAAACACTCATTAGAATCCAACTGACCCTTTGAAATAGCTGATGTGAGAAGCGAAAGTGTCTTTTAATACCGACCTAGATGAGGGTTCTCCACTGCAAAACATGACTAGTAATCGATAATCTCATTCTATTGATGCGTCACTGTTTTTTCAATGAGTATTTACCAAGCAGTTTCATCTTATTTTTTCTTGTTGTTTTCAGGCTATGTCCAATTTTCCAAGTGTCCAATGTGTCAGGGGAAAATCTGGACCTCCTCACAATGTTCCTGAATCTCCTGTCCTCACGAACACCCCAGAACGACAATGACCCGGCACAGTTCCAGATTGATGACACGTACCAAGTTCCTGTGAGTTGAGGGTTTTGGTAATTGCCAGAAAAATTGGAGAGATTCATTTGATATATTTCACACGTTTGGTTTGATTCCTTTTCATTGTTCAACCCGTCCACTGCGATTGGCACGGATTTCACCTTCACTGGTAGCCTGTTAACATATACTCCCAGGTCTTTCTCTGCCTCTGTGGTGAATAGTGGAGTGTTTTCCATGTGGTGTTGGTATGCTGGATATCCCCTCCCAAGGTGCAGGACTTTACATTTTTCTTCATTGAATTGTAGCAGCCACTTTTTGTTCCATTCCTGTAGCTTGGTGAGGTCTTCTTGTAGGAACTCCACAGTCATCGGGTTAACTAGTGACCTCACCATTCCCCTCTGCAGGGTGTTGGGGTTGTGGTGTCCGGTACATGCCTGAAGGGAGTCATCAGGGTCAATGACACACTGCTTCTTGGCCCTAATGGTCTTGGTGACTTCATCCCGATGCCCATCAAGTCCATTCACCGCAAGCGAATGCCAGTGCGGGAAGTGCGGGGCGGCCAAACAGCCTCTTTTGCCCTCAAGAAGATCAAGGTCCATGACGTACGCAAAGGGCAGGTCTTGGTGGATCCCTCGCTGAACCCGACATCCTGCTGGGAATTCAAGGTTAGACTCATGCCATACTTAAAGGAGTCTAATGTTGGGTCTGTGTTATGAAAGCCATTAATTGCTCATACTTGCCATTGATTGGGGCTCTGTAATCGGTTGTAAGGATTAGTGTGCCACCTACACGGTAACATCAAATTACAGATTCTCCCATTTAATATCAGTAAGAAGAGAATTTTAAGAAGGAAATGTCTCATGGCACTGACTTTGTTCCTTCACCATTTCTGTGCAACATTATTCTTTCATTTTTTCTGTATGCTACAAAAAAGGAATATTGTAACCAGATTTTTTTTTTTTTTTTTTTTTTTTTTTTTTTTTTTTCCTAATGTGGATTTTCTGAATAATTCCATTTGTACCTGCAGGGAGAAATCTTGGTGCTGCATCACCCTACGACCATCAGCACCAAGTACCAGGCCATGGTGCACGTGGGCTCGGTGCGTCAGACAGCCTCGATAATTGCAATGGACAAGGAATGCCTCAGGACAGGGGACAAGGCCATCGTCCATTTCAGATTCATCAAGCATCCAGAATACCTGAAGAATGGGCTCAAAATGGTAGGTGTATCTGGTATTCTCTCTTATTCAGGAAAAGGATGTAATAAAAAACTATAGGATTAGGTGAATTCTCTGTGAAACTGCTTAAATAACTGGAGGTGAATATGCTGACCAGTAGATGTCAAGTTTTTTCTCACCCTACCTGACACATGCACTACAGCCCTAACCCTCTGCTCTCCCAGGTGTTCCGCGAGGGGCGCACCAAGGCCGTGGGGCGGGTCTTGGAGGTGATCCCCAAAATCGCCTCCCTCCAGCACCAAAAGAATCATAAAATTATGAAGATGGTTAAACAGGTGGGTTGAAAGTTTCCCCTCATAGCAAAAGGTTATTGATATCTTCATCACCATCATCCTTGTTGTCATTGTTATCATCATCATCATCTTTATGACAGTCACATTTATTACTAAAGATTGTGAGATCAAACTTGAGGAAAGGTAAACACACACATTTAAAGGAGAAAAAATTGATGAACGACACACATATACACAAACTCACGCCCGAGAGGTCTGAGGTTGGATTCTTGGGCTGAGTTGAGATGGAAGGGTTGTTCATGGGGTGTCTGTGCCCCGGTCCACCCAGCAGTGAATGTGTGCTGGATGTAATACATAAAAGCACTTGCTCTCTCAGCATTAATATCTCCAGTAATTTACTTCAACACATGTCCTCACAGTGAAATGATCTCTTGCACACACACATACATTTATTTGCTATGTGCATCATGAACACATAAAATTTTCTTAGTTAAGTTAGTTGATATAAGTATTAGCTTGAGAGGTGTATTTACTCACATATGCAAATCTTTATAATGGATATGCATTCAAATGATTAGTCGTGCCTGATGGTTACTGCAGTTCACTGTCACATAACATTCAGATAACACTGAATGTCAGATTTTATATATTTAGGATCTGTTTAGTATTCAAATTCTTAGAATTATTTCTACACACTATAAGGTCCCATTTCCTATCTGTGATGGACAAGGCAAAACATTTGTGATAGTTTTTCTCAAAGCTTTAGCCTTGAGACAGAACACTTTTTTCATGGCAACAAAACAGGCTTGTAAAAGCTGTGGGCAAGAAGATGTTCATTACATTGTTTTTCCTTTAGATGCAAAATTCTAAAGAAATATTCTATCACTGGAATACAAATCCTGTTGTTAAGAATAATAATGTAAAATGATGCATTAAAGGATAATGATGAAAAATACTTTATTATCTACACACCTCATAAGTGTTCTTCATGGTATCTCTGCATCTTTGGCTGGAGAGTGCAGCACACAGACTGAGCTTTGGGAGGTTCAGGGGAATCAGCGTGTTACTGTGCTGACCCATGAGTGATGATTACATTCCGGTTCAGGGAGGGATTGGTAAAGATGCCAACTCCTGCATTAAGTTGTATAATAAAGTTGCATCACCCATTTTTTGCTTGCTTGTCCATCAGTCAACCATGGGCCCTTGTAACCATTGCTGTCATGTACAGTTTTCTTACTATTATTTTTCAATAGAGTGTTGGTGGGGAGGATGGCACGCAGGTAAGACGGATCAACAATTTTTTTCAAAGCACCATATTTATATTCATGCATGATGTTCATTATTACCTTTTCCATAAACCATATATATATAAAGTGTGTGTGTGTGTATGTGTGTGTGTGTGTGTGTGTGTGTGTGTGTGTGTGTGTGTCAGCAAAAAAGAGCAAGCCAGTATTATGAAAATTTGATATGTTCTTTATCACTAGTACAGCTTTTACCAGATTTATTTCCACTGCTTGCCAGTACACACTAGAAACTTTTTTGGTATCAAAGCAACACACACAAAGTTCCCTGGACTCATCACAAGCCTATCTGTGTCATCAAGCCAAGCAACTCATTCCACGCCCTTATTTTCCCAGCAAGCTTGAGTATTTCTTCTTTTCCATGCAGAGCACTAGCGAGAGCATCTCTTATGCATCACAGACTTGCTAGCAGAAAATTTTAAAATTCACTTTTATGCAAGCCTGGTCTCATTTTTCAAGTCCACTCATTTGCACTTTCTTCAGAGGAACTTTTATTGATTTGTGTGCTTAGTTTTCAAGAACTTTAATTTTAGATGCTTGTATTGCCCAAGATCTCATTTGTTGGTAGAAAACTTTATAGTTACTTTATTTTCTGTTGTGTAAGATGACCCCCAAAAGAATTCCATGAGAAATGTGGGCTTGGAGCAGCAGTCACTAATATGGTTGATGTAAACCCATTAGGGTCAATGTGGCTATCCAAGTGGTCAAAAAGTGACTGAGGAGTTAAAAGAAGGTCAATAAATGGCTAGGGGACAATAAGGGTCAATAAATTATGGATGGTTGATTGTCGGTGAATCAATTTTTTAGGGTTTTTCATTTCAGATTGGTCAGCCAACCAATATCTGGGACACATCTGTCTGGATTAAAGTCAGTAGTGATATGTTTGATAAGCTGGTAGTGTTTGGTGACTGAGCTTGGATTGCTGACATTATAGTGTCATATTACCTATCTGCCATGTTTTGTGGCTTTGTTCAAACAGTGGAAAGACAACCAAAATCTGTGAATTATTTGGTTGATATGAGAGTTGGTGGGTGACTGCAGAGTAAGGAAGAAAGCAAGGAGTCCAATAAAGAAAAGCAATGATCTTAGACTGTTACCTTCATCAGTGAACTGCTCAATGTTCTGCATTGGCATGGTGGGTAACCAAGAAAGGCCATGTAACCATATTGTCAGTCATTCAGAGCAAAGATAATTGGAGGGGCTTGACCCCACCTCCTCTCAAGCAGGAGCTGTCTTTGGCCAAGTTCCTTAACATTACAGTAGAATATAGAGAAATACCACATGTTTGACTTATATTCTTTTAAGGCTCAGATATGATCAGACTATGCATGTATCATGCACAAGTCTTCATTATCATCATCAATAACCATTATTGAACATACTAATTGCAGAGATAATGGGTGCGTTATGTAATGTGGTGTGTGTGTGTGTGTGTTTGGCAGGCTGGAGGTGGTGGAGAGGGGGGCAGCCAGCACAACCAGGCGGGAGGAGCATTCAGTGGCACCAAGAAGCAGCGCAGCCGCCGAGGAGGCAAACACAGGTGTGCTTTCATCCAGTGTCCAGAGAGTGGGCTGTAGCTGTGCATGTTCTCCAGTGAGGTGGAGGTAGTGTTGCATAATAGTAACAATAAAGATAAAGTTGGGACATATGCCAAGCTTCTTGTTGCCTCATGGTACTCTTTAACTTTAAATCCCTCACCCACTATTATAGTTTTCAGTCCTTCTGTTTTCACATAAGATACAATATAGCAGCCTTATGTCCCATAGATCTCGAGGAAACAACCCTGCATCCAACAGCAACCCTGAGCCCTCGAGCCCCCACAAACAAGAAACAGCAGGAGGCACCTCGCCACCACCTGCCCAAGACCCTCCAGCAGTCCTAAGTCGACCAGAAAACATCTCGGCCCAGCCAGCAGTAGCCGCTCAAGTATCTGTATAACAGTTTTGTGCTAGCCAGGTGCAGCAAGACTTCCTGTAGTTTTTTCACATTGTTACCTTCCTACAATCTAGTGAAATACCCTCAGAAACATGCTGTGGCTTTCAGGTTCAAGACATGTTAGTGAGGTCAAACAATGACCTTATTCTCAGAAAGAGCAGCAGGAACAATGACAGGATGGACAGAGTTGCTTTCTGCTGCTGAGATCCTCTGCATGAGGCAGAAAATTGAGATAAGATATATAATGGAAAACATCTTGATATATCCTTGTGATTGTTCATCGGTTGAACAATGTTCAATTTTTTCAACATATTGTTGATTTTAAAGTGTTGTAGAAATGATTATTGATTGGGCATCTTCTACATTTTTCTTCACAGGTGAAGACTTGGATCTTGCAGGAACACCTAAGTACTGGTGACTGACAGTATTTTTTTAGAGGACAATGATGTTCAACAAATTCAGCAAAAATAGGTATAACTCTCTGATGTAGGTATGTGTGTTCATGATTTATTGCCTGGATGATAAAAAAATTCATATTTCCAGAATGTCATGAAATTGGATTTCATCACATTAAATCCTGATCACATTGTCAGCAACTTAGAAAATATAAGTAAGCTGCATGCTTCTAGGAATGCCTCCACCGTACTGTCTCCCTCCTTGTGAAGCAAGATATGTACACTTTTGTGGGAGCATTTGTTATCCCAGAAACTCAAGTGGTCCACTGCTATGAACATATCAACTAGAAAGCAAAGACACACAGCCTAAATAAACTACCACCTTTAACTTTAAATGCTCATGTTTTAAGTTTGCCATCATTCTTGGAGACCCATCTGACAAAACCCCTTTGCTGTGTGCAGTACTGTTATGCCTACATCAGTGACTTCCATACCTACCAAAGGGAGCCCTCCGTTGGTTGAAGAAAATAAATCCATTCAGCATGGTAGCTAACTAGACAGTAGACAGTCTAGGTCTCAGACTTATCAGTAACATTTTCCCCATTTAAATGTTTAAATGTATTGTACACACACAAAAAGATAATATCATAGGGAGACAGCTGTGCTTCAAAGTTTTTCATCTTTAATAGACTGTCATCCAAAAATAACATTTCAAGTAAGGAATGTTAATGAACTGATTGACATATTTCCCTGCACCCATTCATATTCCCCCTTCAGTACTTAAGTATATTTTTTATCTAGGTACTAAGATGTGTCTAATGTTTCTAGTATTTTCAGGAAAAAAAATATAAGGAAGTGATTTGGGGCAGCAAATAAATGATAATTAGATTTAATTGGGAGCTTTAGTTTTGAGCAATGTTTAGTGATCCTTCTTGGAGGGTGATGAGTAAATAAAAAGGCAAAATTACATCTTGAATATTCAAAACCTTCAAATTGCTCTAAGAAACAAAAAGATAGTTGGAAGCTGTAACAAAATTGGTTTTCACACCATAGTGCTAAAGAGAGCTCCCAAACATTACTCACATCATCATATAATTAAGAGCAAATTATTGCAAGTGTTTGTCACTGGAAAAGGAATAGCTAGCTCACTGAAGGTAGTATTATTGAGGAAGGGTCTTTGTTTAGATCTCTCCTCCAATTTCCAAGCTAAGCCATAGTGTGTAGGTTATGAGATACTTTGACCTGTATTCACTCGCAAGATGTCTTGGGATCCTCCGGGCCACTCCCTCACAAGTCCAAAGCAGATTCTCTTAGTCACGAGCAGGTTTGTGCAAAGTTAGCAGTGTTTACTACAAGAAATGTTTAGATTATTTGTTAGTAATGCAGTGTGGCAAGACATTTACAGTTGTCTGGAGTTTTTGAAGCAAATGGGTGTTTCAGTGATGTGGCATATGTGATGATAGTCAACATGTGTGCTCTGCTCTACAGTTCATTTTCTGCATACCAGCTTGTAGGTGTGTTCCATTTATTTTGATGGAAGATTTTTGCTAGTTGAGGCAGTAATGTTTAATAGAATGTTTCTATTTCCTTAAGCTTCAAAAATATCAAGTAATTTTCTTTTTACACCTGTAACACTTTACTGTTGATGTGTTCTGTTAGTGGTGAGGTCTGTTTTGTATCACTCAGTAGGATTTCAAAAGATGTTAGTGCTGAAACTACCGGTAAGGTTAAAAATAACTTAGCACTAATATAGAGCTGTGTAGAGGTATCTCAGTTATGGCTTCATATTTTTCAAATTACATATGTAGTATATACCACATAGATAGCCAGAATAGCATTAAGTAGTTTTCTTTATTGATATGGACATAATGAGTGATTTTTTTATGGGTACCAGTAGGTAGCCAGTCTGGTGTATTAACTGCAGTCATAGATTACTTTGTGAACCAGTTATGATGACCAGTCAGCAGTATAAGACATGATAATCTTTTGCTCTGATCTAGAAAGGTATTTTTTGTTGTTTTCACACCTTTGAACCATTTACTAAAGACTTGTAAAAACCTCAGCCGATGGTTGTGTAATGTTGCAACAAAGCATAAATACTTAAAGCCTGTGATATTAGCTATTCTTTCATTAACTTACAAAATTAATATCCCCAGCAATTCTCTTCCAGCCTGCTTTCACCACTGTGGTCTGAGATCTGCCCTTCTAAAATACAGTTATACCAACAAAATTATCACATCTCTTTAAAGAAGTGCATGTAATCAATAGAGAACTTCCAGTGTCCAGAAAATAAGAAAGAAAGAGATCTCATGAGCATTACATCTCAAGAAACAAACCATGGATGAACAAGAAATTCCAAGTTTCGGTTGTCCAAGAATAAGGATAGCTATACATAGCTCACTTGCCCCCCAGTACTAATAGCTATTTCTATAAGGTCGTCGTGATATACTCATAGAAAATAAACGCAGTGAAATCATTTGAAATATCGATCACCAATGACTTTGACATCTGAGGCAAAAACAGTAAGACTCCTCTAGACTCCCTGACATGAACCAGATATTCCATTATTTGCATACATAAGAGTTAATCTGTGGCATACGGGCTCCAGCATAGTGTAGCTACTATGGTAAAGATACAAGAGGCCTGGACGGTCTAACTCCATTTATTTAATTACATTTATCAAAATCAATTGCATCTAACAATTGTAACCTAACAAACTAAAGGAGATTTGCCCCCTTTTCAACCCCCTCCCACTCCCCCTCCGTTAATATTTTAGTCTAACCAAAGGAGGCAAATCAACCCATTCAGATTTAGGCTTTCAGATTTAGACTTTCAGATTTAGGTGGGTGAAAAATGTGTGTGGTGGTGCGCCCCTCCCCCTGTGAAACACCTGCGCTATTTCCTCATCCCAGTTATTAACATTATGCAAAAGTAACCAATATGCAGCTGTGGGTCCGGATAATGAACTCCCCCGTAAGAGAGGAAGAAGAAAAAAAAAAAAAGTAGATCGACCAATGACAGAACGACGTGCCAAAGGTGGAGGCAACATCGTAAGTGTGAAGACATCTCGCAAGTCAGAGTATTCCACAGTTTTGCTTTAGTCCCCGTAGTGAGCTTTTTAACATACATAGCACTTACATAACCCATTCTAATCAAGCAGTAGAATATGAGGTTACCAGTGCTAGTTAAAATAAAAAGTGCTATAGAAACGATCGAGTGAATGAGCTGAAAGTTACATACAAGGATTACCATTACCCCCAAAAAACGTGTATTACCTATAGAAACAGTTTAATCAAAAGAACAGAGGTAGGCTAAGTATCTTATATGGTACGGAAGTCATAAAAAAATCATCTATTAGACCAGTTTTAGCCGTCAAAAACCCGTAACGCACTTCTATTCCTCCATTTAAACTGTTTCTATGGACATTATACACTTTTCGAAATACTGACAATCCATTCCCGTAGCTTTAACTTCATCACACGTTACTATAATATTCCTTCCCCCTGACTAACTCAAGGCGTTTATTTAATTTTATTTTTCTAGCACTTGTCCCCTACCATTGTATATCTGCCTGGGGGTTGGGATGGCATGTTCCTCCCTTCTCCTTTGTTGTTGACTTGCGACAATAAACTATCAATCAATCAATTCCTTTCTTTTTTATTTAATGCGAAGAACTCATATATTGCTAAACATTTAGTCGCCCAAGTTCACATATTTGACAAGGCTTTTCGTAGGAGTTTGTGGCATTTCCAGGAGTACTTTTATGACCCTGGTGGTAGTCTGACCCTTCTTCTGTACCGAGAAGTTAAAGAAACACTCATTAGAGCCCGATTGATCCCCTCTTTGACCTTTAGAAATAGGTGATGTGAGATGGCAAAGTGTCTTGTAACACCAATATAAATACGACCACCGTAGACGGCTATGCGCGACCGTCGTAAGTCGAGCCTCGTGTGTGCGGTCGTGGCAGTAAACACAGACAGCTGAGGGAGGCGGAAGGACGCGCGGGCCAGCCAACATGGGCCTCTTCAGCTTTGACGTGAGAAGGTAACTGGAAAAAGGACATCACGAGGCCATTATTACCCTCATGAAGCACTTAACACCATCAGGGAGGCAGAGGACTTGACGCGAGGCTGTTGTGGTGTGGTGAAGCAAAGCCGGTAGTGTCAAGTCCGGGTATATCAGTACTTTATTTCCTTGTTTATTTATTTATTTATTTATTTTTACCTTCTTTTACCTTTTCATATATGGTTTTAGGTGATACGGAGACTATTTAAAGGAAAACTTGGCATTAGGGATCTTGGTGAAGTGTATGAAACCAGTAGTGTCAAGTTTGGTCTATTTCGGGATCTTGGTGAAGTGTATGAAACCAGTAATGTCAAGTTTGGTCTATTTCCTTATGTTTATTTTGAGTATTTTACCTTCTTTTTAACCATTTCATATATGGTTTTAGGTGATACGGAGACTATTTAAAGGAAAACTTGGCATTAGGGATCTTGGTGAAGTGTATGAAACCAGTAATGTCAAGTTTGGTCTATTTCTTAATGATTATATTGAGTATTTTACCTTTATTTACTGCTTCATATGTGTCTTAACGTATTACAAAGGCTATTTAAAGGGAGGATTAACACCAGAGATCACAATTGCCTGAGTTTAAGTGCCAAAATCTTGCTGAACTGATGGTTATTGTTTACATACTGAATACTATAATAACCTTTTCAAATATGGTTTAGTAAGTGGACAGAAAGACTAAAGGGAAACTATACACACCAGAGATCACAATTGTCTGAGTTTAGTGACAAGATCTTACTAAATTGCTTACTCTTACATTCATACTGTCTGGCTAGGTATACTTACTCTTATCTACTTACTATCATGTACCTACTCACCCTCTGTTAACTCCTTGCAACCATAATCTCATAGTATAGAGGTTCAGGGCAAGGGTTAAGCTGTGTGGGGGTATAGACTGGGTGGAGTGTCCTTACTGGTGGTGTGTGGGTGGAGTGAAAGCTGTTCCTCGTGTGTGTGTGTGTGTGTGTGTGTGTGTGTGTGTGGAGGGAGGAGGAAGGGGGGGCAGGCAGGCTGGGTAATGTTAGAGGTTGTATAGAAACAGCTAGATCTTGATGTTATATGTAAAGTAAACCAAAGCATATGTTGGAGGTTGTACTAATGCAGATGTTTATAGTGGATAAGCAGATTAAGTAATGTTAAAGGTTGCATTATAAGAAAACCAGATTGATGTTATTTAGAGTGTAAACTAAAATAGATTACCAAGTGTTTGAGGTCTATACTATACTAATCTAGATGCTTATAATGGAGATGGTTTAGCTGAAATTTAGAAAGCATACCTATTCATTTTTTGTGCTAGGGTGACAGATAGTGTAATATTCCTCAACTTTTGAAATCACTCTGTAAGCTTCTTTTATTGGTGTCGTGTGGCTTAGTGGGAAATGGGAACGGTGTTTAGCTTGTGGTTGAGAGGTTGTGTATTATTTAGTAGTGTGCATTTTAATTTTCATATAGTGCTTTCTGCATTGTGTATTTACAGTAAGGGAAGTAGCATTGTTTATTGCTTTTATGTTACCGTAAAGGAAACAGTATTGTGTATTTTAATTCTAGATATTTTACTCTGCATTTCATTTCTCTTTAACTTTCATCTCCATTTTATATGTATGTAGTTGGAAATATTCATGAAATTATATGCATTACGAAAAACAGTCAGCCTCATTTACATGGATTCTCTTTCTCTTCCTGTGAAGGTTCGACATCTACCGTAAAGTGCCCAAGGACTTGACACAGCCCACGGTGACCGGAGCAGTGATCAGCATCATATGTGTCACGTTCATGCTGTTGCTGCTGTTCCTGGAGTTCTTCCACTACTTATCTGGAGAGCTGTGAGTGCATATTTATTTAATGTATATATAAAAATTGCCATATATCCAAGATTAGGCGTGGCTGCGGGTTTTAGATACAGCCAACTTTTAACTGTCTTGTGTCTGGTACCTATTTGCATACAATGAAAAACATATCTAGGTAAAAAGGGGTAACTTAGGCAGAAAAATATAAAAAGCAGTTGATTTTCTTATTTCACCTAATTCATTACTCATTGTTACAAGTAAAACATTGATAGTAAGGAAGGCACAGCAGATTTTGATGGTAGTTATATATCTTTTCAGAGTACAGGAACTACATGTCGACAACCCAGGAGAGACAGCTGAGAGGATTCCTGTGTACATCAAAGTAGAGCTGCCTCGTATCAAGTGTGAATGTAAGTGTACCAGCATGTGTGGAGACTGGAGTATTATTGCTTCCCCCTTCTTCTTTTTCTTCTACTTACATTGTATTGTCCTTCTCTCCCTCCCTAAAGACACTCCTCTCTCTTTCCTGCGTCATGTATTTTCCTCCTTTCACCCCAGAATCCTCACCTCCTTCCTTCTCCTTTTACTTCCTCTACTTTATCACCCTCTTCTTTTAACCTGTGATCTTTAACCTGATATACCTTAATTGAATTGTACATATAACCCTTCCTGCTCTTCTAGCTTACACACCATAGTAAAAGAGTATACCAGAAACTGTACCTCCATAAGTTATGTATATCTCACTTCCTTCTCATTTAGTTCCATTGAGTTTCATATATATAGCACTCCTCCTTTTACCTGATATACCTTAATTGACTTATAACCCTTCCTGCTCTTCTAGCTTACACACCTTAACCTGGTAGCTGCGACTGGCCAAATTTGTGGCTTTACCATGTAGCAGCGACGGGCCAAATTTGTGCCATGATTTTAACCCCCAAAAATAGATGATACATAAACTGATCACAAATACTTTGATATATATTATGAAATGGTTTGTGTGAGGGGTGATTTTTTCTCATTTTTCTCGCTTAGAGGGACCATTAAGAATCATGATCCCCGCTGCTACCAGGTTAAAGAGTATACCAGAAACTGTACCTCTTATAAGTTTTCAAGCGCTCCCTTCTCTCATTGCAGATCTCGGGTTGGATATTCAGGATGACCTCGGCCGCCACGAAGTAGGGTTTGTGGAGAACACGATTAAGAACCCTGTTGGTGACAAGGGTTGTATATTTGAAGCCAACTTTCTCATTAATAAGGTACCAGGTCAGTAGTGTAACCGTGAAGAGTATGCATATTTCTTAAGCCATGTAGTATATATATCACCATTATTACATAGCATAACTAGGAGATAAGTTTTATGAATCGAATTTGTTTGCATAGGGGGGCTAGTATTCTGTTTTTCATTACTGGTTACTCCATACTTATCAGCAAGTTTCATTTTTAGCCTCTAGAACTTTTGAATCATTAAAAGAGGGCTGTCCCATTGAAGGAAATATTCACCATTTTAAAACCTCCCTCTATGATGACCAACTAAACAAAATTTTCCTTTTTCATTGCAGGGAATTTCCATGTATCAACACACTCAGCAGACAAGCAGCCTGATGAGATTGACTTTGCCCACATAATCCACGAGGTTCGTTTTGGCAGCAAGTTGAACCACCCAGACATCATTGGCAAATTCAATGCTCTCCAATATCGCTCCAAACTTGATGGGAACTGTAAGTATTTATACCAGTAAGCATCTTTACTTTGCTGTCTTTACTTTAGCGAGTGAGTGAAGTGACATGCCAATGGGTTTAAGCTCCCCATTAGTTAGTTAAGGATCTTTACCGAATTACAAACTTTATAACATTATGAAAAGTTGCAAATGAGGGTATCATAATTCTGTTAACCCTAAGACGGTGGTGAAACTATATATAGACAGTCCAGTATTCACTCAGTCAGTTTTGTATGGCAGAAATATAACAACACTTCCAGATTACGGTAGAGTCAATATATAGGTAGTAGGTAGAGTTAGACGATAGTTAAAACATCTGTCATGCAGCGTAACTATATTTATGCTACGGTCCTAAGGTCGGAAGTGACTATATAGACGATTCATTTTAGGGGGAGCCACTCTTCAAATACTGCCGCCATCTATCATAAGTGAACTCCCTAAGTCTCTCTCTGGGACGAGTTAAATTTGTGTATTGTTTTTCTTTTACAGCGCTGGAGTCTCATGATTATGTTATGAAAGTTGTGCCGACAATACATGAAGAATCCATCGCATACCAGTACACCCATGCCTATAGGGTAAGAAAGTCCTTCCCTACTGTGTGTGTGTGTGTGTGTGTGGGTGGGTGTGTTCCTGCTTGCCTGCCAAACTGTCTGTCTATTTATTTCTCTCTGAGCATACATCTACCACTCTACTTTTATGAATGGTAAATAAGTATCTTCTTTTGCAGAGTTACATCTCCTTTGGGCATGGTGGCCGTGTGGTACCAGCGCTGTGGTTCAAGTATGACCTCACCCCCATCACCGTCAAGTACCTCAGGAAGAGACAACCCTTCTATTCCTTTATAACCAAGGTAAAAATATTAATCCCATGTCAAATCTTTATCTGTTCCACCACCTGCTTCCACCAAACCCATAAGCCTCATGTATTAACAAATTGTGCCTATTTTTTTGTTTCATTTTTATAGATATTGATTTTTCTGATAATGTTGATGGTTTCATTTTCAGACCTGTGCCATCATTGGAGGAACCTTCACCGTGGCAGGCATTATTGACTCTCTAGTCTTCTCAGCTTGGCAAATCATCAAGAAAATTGAAATTGGGAAACAGAGCTGAATCTTTTAAGTAGGTATGAACGCATTTCTGTCTCCTAAGTACTTGGAGAGTAAGTAGACGGTTAGATCATGGGTTTCATTTCTTTTCATAACGCTTTCTTCAATTTGTATGACCTTCCACTCAACCTTTTTGATACTGAAGCTTTGACTGTTGTACTGTTACTGTCGTAGCATAATTTTAAGTAAATGAGATGTCACATTAGTTTTATCTTGATGAAACAAAGTATGAGGACATCACTGTTACATAGTCTAAAGATCTCCATTGTAAGTCTTCCCATTTTCATTATTTTGATGTTTTTGTGTGTGCCTGTGTGTGTGTGTGTGTGTGTGTGAGTGTGTGTGTAGTTGAAGGGACTTGAGGCAATCAAATCCCTTGACTGAAAAGGTAAGAAGTAAAAAAAAGTAGTGTGTGTGAGTACACTAGATTAGAGAACATTCTCATGACAAACAGTTGGTGACAATCTTGCCTTTGATGACTGTGTATGTTATATTTCCTGAAAGTGTGTTTGTTGGAAGAGTTGGAAGAAGATTTTCTTTTTTACCAAGATGTAAACTGGTAACTGCATTTTCTGATATCTTAGTGATTATAATTATTTGTGTCAGCGCTGCATTGCCGACATTAAAGCTTCCCTCTGCCGGGTGGAATAGCTTGGTTGTTTTGATATTAAGGTTGCAGGAAAAATGTGATTAGTTTGTAAGTCTTCCTTAATTCATTTACCCATACAGTGCACACACACACAAATCACACCCCTTTACACATGTACACACACACACACACACACACACTCTCATGCAATATATATACACACGTTGCTAGGCATGGGAGTTGTGGGAAGGGAGTTTCTCAACTTCATAATGTATTGTTTAGAAATCCATCAGTAGCTGGTGGACAGGCGCAATCAGAAAAAAATTCATTGTGCATGTCCATGGTCGGCCCCAAGATATTTATTCCACCCTTGTTTGTGGTCCTAGAAAAGGCATGGGTAAGGAAGGCTAAGGAGCTGGCAGGCAAAATGACAGATGATGAAATAGAGGTTTTGTGTAGATACTGGAAAAGAGAATGAGACTGATTGTGTTGGGAAACTTTTATTAGTAAAAGAGTAGACTGGGAGGCAATGATTGGGAATAATCTAAAATTATATCTGACTGACAACAATGTATGGGTTTGTCGTCATCAAGTTTCACTAGCATGTAGGTCATAGTTAAGAAATAAGCTGTCATTGTTGTGTTGATCTGAGTGTTCATATCACCATGAAATCTCGCTCAGCCTTACTGTCTGAAGAACCAGATAATGCAAATGGAATAATTGACATTGGTCTCCACAGGTCATAAGTCACCATGTGAAGGCATCTGAATATTTCGTCCTTTAATTAAGCTTTCTGCAGTTAACATTTTGTCATGCAGGGCAGTCATGCAGCCAGTATTGCCAAGCTTCTCTAATTGTTTCTCAGTGTGCCCAGTAAGGTTAACCTGAAATTTTGTAGGGTTGTGCTGCCTGCCACACTGACTTTCGTATCCACAGACAGAAGAGCCCAGACTACCTCATTGTTCCTTTTGTGTAATTTTGCATCATGTCATCTTAAAACAGCATTGCATTCTTAGTATCATTCATCGCTGTCATCTTCATTGGTCACTATGCTCTCCACCAAGAATGGGTTGGTTCTTAGCCTTTCTAGTACGTGGAAATGAAATGGGAAAATAAACTGTGATATCTTTGACAGAGTAATTGATAATGACATTTTTCTCTACTGTAAGTTCAGAACATCTCATAGATCAAGGCCAAGCGGGCTATAGTGTCTGCTGTTCTGGGCATTTTTATTGCATTCCAACTACTTGTAGAGCATAGCCATAGATTTATATTTTTTTTGGTTTGTTTTTCACTGTCAAGACTAAACAATGTAGAACTTAACCTTTTTGCCACTCAAGGGAAATCAGCATTGATGTGTTTTACTGTGAATGCTTTCCTTCTACAAGTCTGAAGACATTTTGGTTTTAGCAACCCATGCATGCAATAACTACATACTAATATTTAGGACAGAAATTAACTTTAGCCGTGATATTTGAGAAAACTAATCAAAATACTGAAGGCTTTAGATGGCATAATATGGGGTCAGGGAAGTAACCTCTTGTATCTTCACTTCTAGTATTGGAATAGAAGTGAGTTTTTTCCAAACCAATCAAAATGTTTGCACAGATGAGTAATCAAAATGCAGGTATGTAATCCACGGCGTGACCACAACAGCAGCGCTTGTTGTTCCGTTCTGCTGCAGCAAGACACTGACTCCCTCACCCTGACCTTGACTTTCATGTTGTTTGAGTAAAGCAGGGATAGTTGTTGTTTTTTAGTAATTTTATTGAGTTCAGTATCAGCGATTATAATGTTACTGGAAAATTAATGTTTGTTAGGTTTGTAAAACAACCTATTAGAATTGCTTATTTAAACATACTGCCAATATATATAGGAAAATGAATTTTTATTTATATTATTTACTTCATCTAAGTATCTATATATTTTTTTTTATAATGAAAGGCTATACTGCAATAGTCTTTGTGTCTTTAAATATTTCATGTTAAATGACCTTTTAACCAAGTTAAGCTAAACCTTTGTAATGTAGTACAAAACTTGAAATAAGATGATGTTGCTGTCAGCAGAGTTATGCTGAAAGGAATGCAGTTTTATAACAATTTCATTCAAAATTTTTCATTTCTGGAAAAGCCACTTATTTTTAACATGACTAATTTTTGTAACTAATTTGTACATTGCAAATGCTAGGTCACTTGGCACAAGGGTCACTTCATAATACTCTCAGTATTTTTATGTTGATTTGAAACAACTCTGTCTCAGATATAGTGAAAAAAAAGTTGTCAAGTAGTTTACATTGCCATCTGTAGGATAATTTTAAGATATGAATAATTTTAGCTCAGGAGACATTCCATAGCAGGCCGCCTCATCCCTGGCCAAGTAACCCGGCGGCAAGCCTTGCACAAAGCAGCAGTGGCACACTGGCCCACTGCTGGTGTGCTGCTTTTGCTTCTTTTAGATCAGCATCACTCTGCTGTGTTTTCATTTTGTTCAGATCATTAGACTGTCAAATGATAAAGATTTTACTGAGGGCTGGTAACTGTTTGAATCATGTTACTGAATTGAAATCACAAGTTAAAAAATTCAATGGACATTTATAATTGTCACAAATCTAATTCCAGTGAGACTACACGGCT
The DNA here is from genome assembly GCF_024679095.1 of Eriocheir sinensis. Taxonomy (NCBI): domain Eukaryota; kingdom Metazoa; phylum Arthropoda; class Malacostraca; order Decapoda; family Varunidae; genus Eriocheir; species Eriocheir sinensis. The sequence continues at coordinate 21,596,216 of NC_066520.1, read as the reverse complement.
GTTCTTTTTATGCAATTGGTATTAGTCACCAAGAACAGCTTGCACTATATATTGGCTGGCAGCCATTTTTAGAACAGGACAAGTCACAGGAGCATTGGCTCAACATTCACATAACGATGATATGTGCTACTTCCCTCTCATTGTGACAGTGCCTTTGTATTCCAGCCAGCCATTTGAATTTTCCATCTATATACACACACACACACACATAATCTTCAACCAAGAGTGGCATTAAGTTTGGGGATCCCCCTATTTTACTTTATTTGTCATACTTTACTTCTCAAACAGCTGTCGGTAAACCTCCTGTAGATGGCATAATGGTGTAACACTTGCGCTGGATAAGAATGCTGCCTCTGATTTGAGCATTGCTTGCTTTCCACTGATAACGCTAGCTTCTGCACTTTACCTGATCTTAAGCTTCTGGTGGGTGAAAAGCTTATCTGTAATTTCATGTTTCCACTTTGGTTTGATATGGTCATGATCATAATTTCTCTCAGAAATACTCAATTTCTTATGCCTGTGGTTTCCTTCGTCAGTTATTAAAGTCCCTGCAGGAAATACGAGTATCTATAATAATTGGAAGTGGTGTGGCCACATGATCTGCCATAGCCACCCCTCAGGTGGAGTTTCCAGAGGGAACAAAACTTCTCGGATATAGATAGATAGAGGAGATGTTGCCCTCATGGGAAGTTAAAAGAGTTTTAGAATATGTTGAGGTGAAAGAGAAAAGGACAAATCTGGAAATGATGTAATATGGATTGGGAAAGTTGGGAGACACTTGCTGTAGTTATCCTTGTGATGAAAGTAACATGAGTAGGCATTAGAATTAACAGGTGGATATGTAGTGAGCTTAACTGAACAGTGACCAAAGGACTGAATAATCAGTGATGAGGAGATCCATGGTGTAGTAGCCCTGATTGCCTATCTGTGCTTGGTTTTGATCCTGGCTTAGGGCCATCAGTACCCAGCTCACCCTCCCTTTTAGCCTGACTGATAATTGGGTACCCAGAGAAGGTAAACTATAGAAGCCTGGATGTCACTTCCCTGTTTCCTAGAGTTGTGGGTTCTTACCCGCCATAGGTTCATGGCCCAGTAAGAGTGAGCACCGAGGCAGCTCATTGTATGCCTTTACCTCACATCTAAGACCATGTAGTCAGCCACTCCAAAATCATCAAGGAACTATTTGACCATCAAGAATTTTAGTTAGATTTCATCATGATTCTTTTTAGCAACTTTGTTAACCTTTCAACACTGATTGAGTTGTGATACAGCTGGAGCAGGCTAATAATCATCATTTGTGTTGTTTGAGCACAGGTTGGTTGCATTATTGGCCGAAAAATAACATGCCACCTCTTATTTTATGTGCTTAGTCATAGTGTCTGAATATTCTTGTTAAAATTTTTGAGTTGTTTAGTATATTAAAAAGATTTTACTGCCTACTGAAGTATGTATTTAATTATTCATACACCTCTATTTTTTTATTGTACATAAATACTTTGTTTTGGGGGGTTGGTGAGGGAAGGGTTCAGTACTTTTGGTAAAGGTAGTTTGTACTAACACTTGAGAAAATGCACATTTGTGGTACAAGTAAAATTTTGTATTATTTCAAATTTCAAGGGATGTTGGTACTAATGGAACTATGTTTGTTATATTTTTAAGAGTCCTCTCATCCAGGGGTGCAAGGTCAAATTTTCAACTCAGAAAATATATTGGCATTTTTTGCTTTGAGTCTGTCAACAAACTGTTCAAGATGTGAGCGTGGCATTCCAGTGGGATGTGGCAGTAATGTACCCCTGTCACATCATTAAAGTGTGTGTGTATACTTTTTGTAGAAAATGATTAGCTCTATCTTTGGTGCTTAATAAATTGTGATTTAACCTTTATTAATGTATCTCAATGGAAATCATCCCTAAAAATAAGAAAACACATGAGCAGGTGGCTGAGTGGTTAGTGTGTGGGCTGCGTTCAGGAGGATGCGGGTTGCTCTAAGAGGATCAGAAATGAGCATGGGGGGTGGGGAAGCATGAGTCAAGCAAGATTGCACCACTATAAACACTTGCCTGTGCCATAACGGGCTGGGGCCAACCATCAGGCCCCACCAAGAAAGCCTACCGGTTCCAAAGGCAGAATAAAAAAAATGAATGTGGAATGTGATACATTAGGAAATAGATTTATGCAAGTAATATCAGACTACATTTTGTCATTTTATGAGCACAGAAATGCTTAGTAAGACTAATGGTGGTAAGTACATGCAAGTACAACAAATTTAAATAAAAGCGAAATTTAGGAGCGATTGAGAGCAGCTCAGGCATACTGCACTGCAGATCTCTACTAATGTGGTTGGAGGGAGATGAAGGAAATGGCAGTGATAGCAGCCAGGCAGAGTTGAGTTTGTGTAAAGGTGGTGGTGAAGGCCAAGGCGTTTGGCCACTACCCTTGGGAGATTCTTCAAAGTCAAATGTATTGATGTGGAGAATAATGACCTCAGGGTCTTAGCCAAGAAGAAACTTGGCTTCAAATGCTACTGTATGCACTGAAGATGGGTTTAGTGAATACAAGGGCACCATAATCAATAATCAGATCCAGACCAAACTGAAGGATGCCCTCAGGATCAGTGTCTGTGGCCTTTGTGAAGGTGGCCAGTGAATGGCATAAGTGAATGATTGACCCCAAAATTCATCACTCAAATTTAGAAGTAATGAAGCAACTTGGAGAGGTTAATAAATACCAAGATTTCTGCACTTTGTTATTCAATGATTTTCACACAAAACCATGTCAAAACTTGCCATTTGATCACTGAAGCTGTTTCATACAATATGGATGTAAAAAATTCCATAGGATACAGAATACATACTTGTTGTACAGAGATTGCTCAAAACTTATGGCACTTTGTACTAATATACCATGTGAATACTGTACTTGAACCACTGCCTCGTTCCTTTACTCTCATTTAACAACCAAGAAAAAACTAAAGATATGAAAGTAGTATGACTGCTTCATTCATGTTTTCAATAATATGAATTGACTGCAATAATTATTTATAGACGCGTACAAAATATTAAGAATTAAATAAAAATCAATAATATGTTACTGCATGAGAACCATACATTTAATATGAGAACCCACTTCCCAAGATGCTCCCCCCCACCAGGCCCCCTCAGTGCGGTAAGTGACTAGGTGTCCTGCTGGATGAAAGGGTTGGCAATGGCCTCGCACCCATCCATGGGGCAGATCAGCACCACCGCTGTGCCTCGACACACCACCAACCCACGCTCCTTGGTGTCTTCCGTTAGCTTGTATGGGTCATCGGGATCTGGGAAATGACAGTAATTACAAACACGTATATTTAATACTTAAAATTTATTGGCGTGGATTATACCGATTTTATTAACTTGTCATATTTGGTCTAATGGATTTTTAATGAGCTGGGGAAAAAGGGAGTTGATAATTACAGTGAACATAATAAAATTGGTCACTGGGAATGCAGTCTCAGATATCTTAAAAAGTCGATATGTGTTCATGAAATTGTCATAGGCCTATTACTGGAATTTCTTTGTAGGGTGGGTGAGGCAACGCACCCCCCAGCGTATGCCCTTATTGAGTGATTGTTTGATTTTCTTCAGTAGATTTGATAACAGTGATATCAACAAGTACTTAGAAAATTAATACTGAAGTTCATTTCTATGCGCAGACAAAGTGAGTGCTATGCTGGGTACTGCAAGCGAGGCCCACCTCTCAGGTACTCTATGGTGTTGTCCAGCACAAGGTTGAGCAGCTGGTCAAACCCCTTAAGAATGCCCGAGGCTTCCCGCCCACCGGAGAACTTCACTCGAATGGCCTTGTCCAGGTATTTGCTCAGGTCCAGAATGGATTCCTTCCTCTTCTTGTCCTTCTGCTCCCCATCACGGCCACCGCCACCGCCGCCGCCGCCACCACCGCCGCCGCCGCCGCCGCCACCACCCTCCCTCCTCTCGCCCGCTGGCTGCTGCTGCTGCTGCTCAGTCAAAATGAATAGTCATTATCATAAGGAAAAATAATAAGAAAAAAAAGTATTCCTTCGCATTTGTTAATGTTATTGGAACTTATACTCAGAAACTTTGAAGCTTCAAGAAGTGCAATATATACACAACTATAGTGAAACAAAATTGTCGAGTCCGTTTTGGGGTTGGCTCCCGCGGGTCCTTTCCTCCCCTCTGCTCTGCCACACAGTCCCGACACCAACTTTTGCCTCTCCTGTGTTACCCACAGCTCCACAGCCTAAGTAGCCCCATAAACATGAATAGGATAGTAAATGTATGGAATAGTCTTCCCTCCTCTGTAGTAGAGGCCCCAAGTATTTATACATTTGAAAAGAGACTTGACCGCCACTGGCAGCATCAAGAAGTGTTTTTTAACTATGAAGCAAAGTTGTCTGTTTCGCCACAGATGTCCATACCATAGTTTTTTTTGAGCTGTTACTGAAGATCTGGATATAGAGGCCCTTGGGCCTGCGTCCAGCACTCACCTAAGTATACCTAAGTAAGTATATGTGAGGAAGATATAGGTGTTGGGACTGTGTCAGAGGAGAGGGGAGGAAAGGACCCGCGGGAGCCAACCCAAAAACGGACTCGACAATTTGGTTTCACTATAATGTGTTATAATTCAAGTTGTTAGTCGTCAGTAGTACACAAATACAAGGAAGTTGTGAAGGAACACCGGGCTGTCAAACGTGTGAGCTTCGCCCCCCAGGCGGGCTGGACGCAATAGTCCCTGTGGCTGGCTGAGGGTGTTCACAGATTCTTAGCTCAAAGATACAGTGCCTGAGTGTGGGCCAGCCATCACGAGGGTTATAATGTTCTCACCGACGCCATCCTTCAAACGTGTGTGTGTTGTGGTGGCCAGGCGGTGAGTCCGGCGGCGGGCTGAATCGGCCCAGCCAGACGTGCTCGGCCCCCACACGAGGCATCATGAAAGAAACTGCTGGCACCAGACATCACAGGAATTATCCATCCAGACTTCCTGGAATTATTCCAGAAGTATGCCCGTCTCACTGCGAAGAACACCTTGTGCTCTGTAGAGTGCTACGAGTATGAAGTTGATTTTTTTCCTTTCATTTCCCTTTTTCCTTTTACCTATTGCATTTTGGGAGCTGTTGGGTTAGGCAGCCTAGGGTGTAGTACATCTTAATAATAATCCTTTGTAACGACAGGTGAGTAAACCTGATGTAGCCCTTCACTGTCTGGGTCTGCTGGTTCCCTCTTTCCAATCCTTCTTGTTATCTTGTCATGCAAAATATCTGTATTGTTCCTTTTGCTTCTTAAATGTAATTATAATGATAGTAGTTGAGGTGGGTGCCGTTGGGCCGCGGGTAAACAGCAGTAAACACACAGTGTCTCGCTCTCCGGCGTGATGGAGGCGGCGAGGTGCTTGTCAGCCGGCTTGAGGCTCGCCTTTACTGCCTCCATAAGGACACACACACGTCTTCGAGCCTCACAATTAACGAGAACCTGCAGCACAGTCCCCAGCACCTATGACGGGGGTAACTATTTAGATTGTGTGTGTTTTTTCTTGCTAAAATGACGCATCCGCCTCCGTGTGGAGTTTGGCCCTCAAGACTTCTTCTCTTCCTTTTTTTTTCTTCTTTTGCTGTTTTCCCTTGAGATGCTTCCTTGGCTGTAAAACGAGGGTGTTCACTGGATTTGTAGTATTGATGTAACGCCAAAATAACGCTCATGATGCCACATAAAAAAAGAACAGGTTCGTAATTGACACACATAGCGGAAAATATGAATAAATTAGAGATACGACAGTCATTGTAAGTGCTCAAACTAACCCATATTCTCCACAATGATCCGTTATTTCTACTCAATACCAGGTATTAATGAGATTTCCTGTGTAGTTTCCTAAAATTCCCCAAAACTCCCCTGGAAAGATTCCCAGCTCATAATTACAGGGTATTTTATAACTCTAGTAGTGGGGGACGGAGACTTACTCAAACTCCTAATAACAACCTTGATTTTCAGATCGTGACCCAGCCCCACTCTTCTTCAGTCCAAAAGTTCAAGACCTCCTCAAGCGGGTCACAGGAAGGAACTACAACAAGATCTTCAGACGCAGATATGATGAGCGTCAATTAAAGGCACCGAAATATCAGTTTCTTACAGATGAAGAGCTCAAGGAGGTGAGGCTGGGTATTTATCAACAGTTTAATAGCATGTCAGGGATCAGAACGGATATAGGGGTTCATAAGATAGGACTAGAGCTCTTCTGAGGAGAGAGAAAGAGAGGTACTGTATGTCAGGAGAATTGCTAAGGACATTAAAGGTTGTTTGGAGGGATTGCCTTTGTAACAGCCCCTCCTCTTGGTTTTCTTATGGTTAGTTGTGCTGATGACCTCCGACCTGCTTTACGTATTTATGTACCTGTGTAATTAGCTTATTCTTTTGTGTCCTAAATACTGCTACCATATTTCAGCTCTATTTTCTCATCCTCTAAGATGGTACCCTCTTTATCATAACACTCACTCTTCCCATCTTCATCAGCAAATGGAGCAAGCACAGAGAAAGGCTGAGGAGCTGCTACAGATGCCTCCAGTGGTTAAACTGCGTGAGCCCATCAATGAAGTTCTGTCAAGGGACCCAGCACTCACCGGCCTCACCAAAAGCCGATACATCTTCACTGACATCAGTTTTGGGTTGTCAGACAGAGTGAGTACCTGTGTAACTTCCTGTTGTACCATTTTCTGACTCTGGCTTCTTAGATTTCTCGCTGTTTTTTGCCAAAGTTCTTATACCATTGAAAAACTGTTTGAGATGCTACTCTTACTTTGCTAGTTTGCCCATAAGTAAGCTTCTTAAATTGTCTTAGCATAATTTTCTCACTGATGTATTTGCCCTCAGAAAAGATATATTGTTGTGAGGGATTTGGATGGAACACTACGGCAAGCATCATGGGAGGAGAGGGACCGCATGAACCAGATCTATAACCCTCAACCTGGCCGGAAGCTGGTTTCCTACAGAGTGTTTCAGGAGGAGAATCTTAAGGTAATATCCGAAGATAGACATTTATGTATTTTTTCTCTTTGTTCTTTGGATTTAACTTTTTTTTTTTGTGTGTGTGTGTGTGTGCTCCTTGGAACTTAAGATGTGGCCAGAAAAAAAGACAGATGTGTGCACCACCAGCTTTTAATTAGAAGTCCACATGAAATGGATTACAGAGTGGATGAGTATATGAGAGAGATAGTTGGTAGGCAAGAGATTGTCTGCTGAGATGAATGCCAGAACAGGGAAAGTTGGAGATGCTTTTGTCTTGGTTACCCCATAGAGGAAAGTTTTCTGTGAAGGAACATGGCATCGGAAGTATAGATACATTGATAGGGATAGAGAGGGCCAAGTTTATAGGGGTGTCGTGGCATGGCCTATTGTCAGTATGCAGAGGGGTTCATGGTTATAATGAGTGAATATACAAATAACTATATGAATTACAATTAACAACACCAAACTCACCTCTTTTCACTTCTTATCTGTCATCAGTAACATGTATCATTTTTATACCATTTTGGATTTCTCCACCCCAGAAAGTGCTGGATCGAGAGGAGTATGAATTTATCCTGGACCTGGCGTGTGCCCAGTTTGAACCTGATGACCCTAAGTACCAGCAAGTAGCAGGTCGTGTTTATGAGACTGTGGAGGCAAGACGTTGCTACCAGGTGTTGCATTCCACCCGCCACTACGGCCCACTCTGCTTCTACCTCACATGGAACAGGAAGATTGACAATTTGCTCACCACCCTCATCCAGGAAGAAATGTAAGTACTGCAATTAATTAACCAAAAGGGTATTTGATGGTGATAAGTGCAGTGTCTGAACATGAATCCTAACTCATTATCAGTTGCCTCTCAATCCATGACAATTTTGATAATTACTACCTGCTCCCTTTCCCTCCCCAGGCTGTCAGAAGCTGCAGACATTGTACATCTCTTTCATCTCATTCATCCTGATTCTAAGTCTGCAGGACAACCTGTGGGCTCCAGTCAACCCCTAGAGATCATTAAGGTAAGGATTCAACATATTAAACTTTTTAGAGCTCAAGGGATTTAGAATACAGACATCACTAGTCCTGCATGCTGGGAAAGGTGACTAAATGGTTAAGGGGAATGGATTAGAACATTTCTCTAATCTAGAACACATGATAATATGAGGCTAACACGCCTTTTTATTTTCTCTGCTTGCTTGTTTATATGAAAGTTTCTCCCAGAAGGTATGTATGTATCCATATTATCCAAGTTTTTTCTTGTAGGCCTACATGGAACAAGACTCCCTTCAGCGGGCCAAACTGCAACTAGCTATCCAGGCATACCAGGAGATTGTACAGCAGCGACAACAGTACCAGGAGGAAGTCAAGTCTGCCCACGGGGCATAACCTACATATAGTGAAGGTAAAACTTCAGGGGTGGGACTGAATGAAGTGTAAGAACAAAATACTTGTGGGCCAGGGAACTTGTAATTAGAAACAATGTAGAATATTGTGGGAAATTTTATTGGGTCATGAGTGGTAACATGAAAAATTATTTACTACGGGATAACAAAGATAATTGCAGGCCTGTTTGAAACTCTTCTGCTTAGCACCATCAACATTAAAGATACTCATTTCAGACTTTAACGACCACAAATTAAGTAGTTTAATAAACCTAAGATTTTAACTTTTATAATATGCAAAGTGTGACTGTAAATAAACCCCAGATAATACTATCTTAGTAGTGTTTCAGTTATTAATATTCCGTAGCCAAATCAATAGTTTTAAAATGCTCCATATATTTAAGTACCATGCATTACAAACGTGCTAAAAATTCCCTATTCTTAAGACTTAAGGAAGAAGGCTCTTCATTTAAATCTTATCATACAGTGGATACTCAAGTTTGGCACATCCTTAGATTAGGAATTAGTAAGTTTACTCAGTAACATAAATTTCTGTTCAATAACCTTGTGAGATTAGATAATATGATGCTTCAACACTGAATACCTACATAGTCCAGTTTTGCAAGGGAGCTGTTTTTACACTCAACTCGGGAGATAGAACTGTATGGCAATGGTGTAGTGTGTTGTCAGGAATTATAGTTTGAAAATGAGCCAGCACTGACTGCATGAGTTCTTTTGATGGGCTGAACTTGGAATACAATGGGGGACCTTGGCACCAGTGGAAATAAAGCATGCATAGTACACACAGGAACCTGGACTTAATAACTCTTTTCTAGTTTTGTTGCTTCTCTTGATGTGAAGCAGTCACTAAACTTAGGTATCCACTGTATATCACATTTGTTTGCACAGTTTAAATTTGCTATCTAGGGGTCAACTTCTTGGCTGTGATTTATCTGCTGAGTACAGTATGCAAACTATATAAACTTATGTCATACTAGACCATAATGAAGAATGTCAATAATGTAAAGCAGAAAATAAGTTTCATAACACAAACACATTGAGAAAGTTACAATTCACATGAAAAAGTTGCTCACTGCCTTGGACTTTGAAGCAGTGACCCTGACAATACATGGCCTTCACTGGCTTACTGGCTACATTGGTAAAAATGTAATAATACTAACACTGGGTCAACATTTGGTGCTCAACACCATTCAGTCTGTGGAATGCTCATGATGCTCAGTCTTATGGACCAATTTTTAGATTTTTCAGCAGCTTTAGTGAAAAATCAGACTAACAAACCATTTCCATATTGATCTTATTACATAACCTTTCATACCAAAGCATAATTTATTTTTATAAGTAAGGTGGTTTGACATCTCACCTATCAATCAAACTTAATTTACAAAGTATATACACATGTATCAGTCACATAAAGCAAAAAAAAAAGTCTCAAGATCTTCCCCAATGTAATTCATCTCACTTTCAACCAGTTATCATTCATCAAAGCTTATTCTCCAACAGTTTACAATATGCAACCATTGAGACCCTGAATCATACCAGTTCTCTCAGACTGGTGAAGAGTTCCAACCAGATCAGGTACTTTGCCACAGTAAGAGTCCTGCTATCTGACCTGTACAATTATAACAGGTGAAATAAATAACTTAAATTAGTAAATTTATGTCTAATGGCAACATAAAATTTAAATTTGTGTGAATCGCTTAGTGAGATATTTTGCCTGTTACATACACACTGACAGACAAAAGAAGAAGTAAAGAAATAAACATATATAAAAAAATAGAGCTCTCATACAAGAAGCTGATTTTCTCAATAGGAAGTAACAATTTAATCATGGCTGGCTGGCTTCGTAAGACATTGCCCAGTATTCACAAGGTCACGAGTTTGCATGTCAAAACATCATCTTGGTGGGAGAGGCAGCACTAGCCATGGAGCTATGCAGTCAAAGTCCCGAGCTTAGAGATTACATAGTCTACTTGGTGATCCGACATGATGTCAATGGCAGTTTTCTTTGATGCTCGAGAAAGTTCAAGTAACGTGAAAATCATCACTAATACAGTTCTTTCATGATCTATATTCTTTTGTCAAAGCCTCTAAACTGTAAGACAAGGGTGCTTATCACTACACTGTAAGGCTGGTGTGGAATACATAACCTGAACGTCCCTAAGATTGGGTCAGTATGGGATGGGGAATACATCACATACTACGAGCACAACAGCTAAGTGTATAATGAGCCCTTCACATTTTCAGGTTTCATGGCAAAGTGTGTAAATGTATTGAAGTTAAGCTTTACAAAAACTGGCTGACACAGTACATGCACATTAGTCTCTGTGCAAGTGAATGTATGATTGAATGCATAATTATGCCGAGATAGAAGTATAATATTTACACAACACGTTCAGCAAATAATGATGACCAGTTAGACTCTGGTTCTATGATGGACCAATATAAACAAATTTGGACTGTGAGAAACCAAGATTGAGAGATTCCATTTATGCAACAATAATACCAGCAACGATAGTCAAATGGAGAAATAGTTGTTACAATGCTACTTCAATTCTCTTGGTGACCTGCAAGAATTAAGTAATAAATGACCTCCATTATCTCTTGAACCAAACACATTGCACAACAGTACACAAGGAGGCTGCAAATTGCCAGTCAACATTTACATGGTAGCTCATGAGAATCAGTTATTTACCATCTGTCCTCCCCATTGAGTTGCTTTGCAAAGGCTACTGCAGCTTGCATATTGTCATGTTTCCCACAAATATCTTATGATGCTTTCTGGTGCTTTGCTGTATGCATTTCTATTTAATTAAGGGTAAAATTGACATAGAAGTGATCAGTGGTTCACGGTAATATTACCGACTCAGCTGAATTCCTCGTGATAAGGTAACCTCAGAATATAATTTTTCTTTTTACAAATTTAAAGAAGTCTTACAGTATGTGGTTGCCTAGTTTTCACCTTTACCATATTTCCAACCAGTCAGTTTTTTATTATATCATCTCATCCATTGTGCAGCTTACAATATTATTGTCTTATTTACAAAATGTTTGATACTTGTCCACAACCATCTGTTCAACCTGCTTGTCCCCCTCGCCAAATGTTTTTCATATTTATGTTTGCTATTTACATATGCATTGCAGTTGTTCTTGTCAAGAAACAGTAATTTTGGGGGCCGCTATTTAACATGATCAGTATGTGATGAATTTCATTGAATGAAAGTAAACTGTAAAACAAGGAACTCATGCATTGATGTATAGTTTCATGCCTAATATAGGGCATGATGTAGTTTATCATACATCAGTCTCATAGTATTTCCATCATTCAAATCTTGAACAAATTTAACTCTTCAATGTTGAGGTGTTCACATCCTTGCTCTTAAAGTCATGTGCCAATTGCCTCATAACCCACTACAGTAAGATGGAAACGGCCTCATTGACTCCTGCCATACAGAACAATAGGGGATTAGTAGAGAATTTTGTCATTTTTTTGTAAACAAGGTAAGAGCTTCAACACCTGGATTCCCAGGGCTCTGAAAAAACTTTTTAATAATGCTCGCTGCAGTTTACCAGATAACTATAATCAATTTTGCATTTTGATTATTTCTTATTGAACTTGTTTATCATTGCAAGTTATGTAGGATTTGATGATTGATGATTTTTATAATGCAAGGAACCATATGTAAAACATGGGTGTCACATGTTGAGGTCTCGTTATAAATTTTAATACTACTGTAGGTCTTTGTTGTGAAGAGGCAGAGCTCAGGGGGAATTGAGATTTGAGTCTTGATAGATTGTACCTTTAGCTGTACTGCCACAATTCCCAAATTTTGAGAACTTTGACATATCATCATCAGTACACAGTTTTTCAATCGGTCAATCTAAAAGTACAATCGTATAACAAGTGAGAGTCAATGAAACCTGTGTACTTAAAAATTTGAGTTTTTCCCATCTGCTGACAGATGCACCATTTTTGCATTATTACTAATTACTTTGGCACATTTCCACGAGGTCCCTGGCTCAAGAGCTTTTGAATGATATACTCTGCTGGGTTAAATGAGCTCTAGTTAAGGACAAATTTGTGTATGCACATGCACAAATAATAAATATGCTTCACTTTGACCTCTGCCAGAACCTTGGGGCTACTATCCGGGATCTGGATTGTAAAAGTATGATCACGATTATCAATATAATCTTAATAATGTTTTGGCTGTCCGTGTTTGTCTTCACATGGATTAAAGACCTTAAATCTCCTCTGAACTAGGTAACTAGGACCACATAGCTCTGCTGGTTACAAAGTGCTACCTCTCACGCCAGGTAGCCGCCGTGAGCTGGGACTGAACTCCTAACCTCTTGGTCGCAAGCCAAACACCATTCCCACCGAGCCACACAGTGTATATTACTATATTTTCTGTGCCTTTGTAACTTCATGTTGTGCAAAATACTCAGGAGCTTAGTATATTTGGGTTTTAAATGATATTGAGAATCAGCTGTCATGAATTTAGTTACAAATGAGAAAATGAATGAAATTTATTGTAATGCGGCAAAATCTACCTGGCTAGGTCATTAAAGCTAAAAGATATGTCATTTAACTAAAAATGAAAAGACAAATAGCAGGACTCTTCCTGTAAGGTGAAAACATTGTGAGTATTCTGTGACTTGTCAAAGATTTTCATGAGGTAAAACAAAAGAAACGGATTAACAAGAATTTAAATAATAGATCACTTTATTTATTTTTGGGTAAACATTTACCTAAGAAACCTAAGTTCCAGTACAAAAGCCAATCACTGTCAGCCATTCATTCAGAAATTGTTAACAATTAATTTCCCACCATCCTACCCTCCCCCCTACCCTACCCTCCAGCCCTGCCCCAGTGGTCCTCGCCTGGTCTAGGTGAGGTAGAGACGATGGTAGTCATTTGCCCCAAAGGCAGCGTTGCACTTGGGGCATTTCCTTTGTCGGGTCTCGTAGCGCGTCCGCAGGCAGTCAAAGCAGAATACATGGAAGCACTTGACTAACACTGCATCCTTTCTTTTAACCTGCAGGGAGGAATGAGGATTAGGGGATCAGAGACTGCATAGCCATAATTAACCTATCAGCATTAGGTAGATCTCATAAAGGTATAATAAACTGGTTTAGACTGTCAGAGAAAACTTTTAACTGTAGGCTGTAGTGATAATGTAGCACTTGCTATTACACAAACTGATGTGCATGGAGCCAGTCATAGTCTTTTCATTGCAGACTTGACAGTGGCTTGAGGTAGTTTGTCTATAAAAACCGGGTAACAAAAATATTTGGTACAAGTAATAAAATCTGAATCAACGAAACAGCAGTTCGGCTGATAATCGCCAAGAAACAGACATCATAATGGTGCAGCAGTAAGGCTGAGCAAGTTGCGATAACAACACTGTTAGAACCAGTACTGGCATTGGTATCTGACCAGCCCTACCGCTGTGTTGACACGCCATATTTGATTACGGTTATCAGAAGAACAGCTGTTTGTAGTTATGATCCAGTTTTTATTACCGCACCTGTTTAATATTTCTATTACCCAATATTTATATATAAATCGTGTGCCAATACCTATGACGAATTATCAAGGACCCCCAGTCTTGAACGACAATGGTATTGGCACGAGAGAATGGGGTAGAGTGGGTATAGTTTAAGTCCCACACAAAGGAAGGTCTCAGTTGCCCATCGTGTTTCATGGTGAGTGGATCAAGTTTTTTTGTTATGTAATCCACGGTGTTTTCCAGCTGTTACATGCGGTGTTTTTCGTGCATTGTGGGATAATGCCACAAGGTCCAGAGTTGACAAAGGAGGAAAGCACACTAAAGATATCTTGATCCAAACTGGCATAGCACTGCGCAGTACAGAGATGGACGGAAAACTGTAATTTCACTCCCGCAGCCATACATATTTTCATCTGTCTCTATACAATCGAGATATCTTTATTGCACTTTCTTGCCACATAGAGTGATGATATCCCTGCAATTTGCTCCATTGTCAACTCTGGTCCTCGTGGCATTATCCCACAATGCATAAAAAAAAAACCGTATGTAACAGCAGGAAAACACCGGGGATTACGTAAGAAAAAAAAACTTCATCCACTCACCACGAAATACGGCGGGCAACTGAGACCTTCTCCCTTTGTGTGGGACTTGAACTACACCCACTCTACCCCATTCTCTCGCGCCGATACCATTGTCCTTGACAATTCGTCACAGGTATTGGCGCACGATTTTGGTGCTAATACCTATGGCGCCAACTATCTATCTATCTATATCTATATCTATATCTATATATCTATATATATCTATATCTATATCTATATATATATATATATATATATCATTACACATTTTACTCTTGATATAACACCTAAATCAGTTTAAAATAGTTTATTTAATTTTTATTTAAATCCTGATTTTTTTTTATGGATTTAAATCAAATCACTTGATTTAAATCAAACCAACCCTGGGTACAGTTTATAGGGCATGTATCTAATAAATTATGATATTTTAGGTAACACCTCCACTGCAATAAGAGACATAAAGTCCATAGTGTGCTTCATCCTACTTTACATTAAATTTATCAATCAAAAACAGATAATGGAGACGATGCTTCGCTTTAGGCCCTATATACAAGTCAGAGAGAGGGTGTGTACAACTTACCTTGCATGATGGGCATGTCAGGGTGTCCTTGTAGTCCCTGATCTCCTCCATCAACACCTCATCTGCTCTGTCCACCATCTCAAACTTCTTGGCTCTTTCAACCTTCCGTCTTAAGCTGGCTACTTCCTCCTGAGGCAAAGAACATTTAGAATATTAAAGTTCAAATTCAAGAGAGAGAGGATGCATAATTCTGTTCATGAAAATATTTGGAATCAAAGTGGAATGACCAATTACAGAACCAAACGGGAATGTGCTACTGATATCCATCAAGCAGAGGCTAAGGTACAACCACATAACCACTGGATCAGGACTCGGGGCTCTACTGCTGCATTACCCAAACCCTCACGGCAAGATCAAATGGTGCCACATGGATCCAATGACATGACCTCCTCAACATTACTATAAATTGCATCTTAGTAATACCTGTATTCTTCTGTACTTGAAGGCCTCTTGTTCCAGTGCCATGGTCTTCTCCGCCACCACCTGCTGTGCCTCCTTCATCTGTGCATGGTATTTTTCTGTGGAAGGAGGCAGAGGGTGACAGCATAAATATTACTGTATCATCACTGGCATTCCATTACCTAAACTGGGATGAAAATATGAAGAAAAAAAAAGTTACATTTATCATCATCATAGCAACCCAGTTTCCCGTTCGGGTCAAAAAGCATCATGACTATTCTAGAGTGAAAGTTGATTGGGGCCTTAATCTGTAATCTCAACCTGTAATATAGGAGTTCTGCTAATTTCATTCTACTTATCATAAACGGTGAAAGACAGAATGTGGCTTTATGATTTTCACACCTCTAGGGTAAGACAAAGGCCATTTGTCCCTGCCTTGGTTACTGGAATTGACTTAACTGATGACATATTAGGATCTATTTTGACTATTATTTACACTCTTTCAATAGATGAAGGGAATGATGATGAATAAAATGGAGCAATTAAAATAAAATAATAAAATCAACACTACACAAAATACAGCTACCTGAATGCCCCCACACAACACCTTCCAAACTTCAGCCCAAACTTACCTAAATGGAGTTTGAGGTCAGCAGCAGACTGGGCGGACTCGATGGCCTTGCGCTTGTGCATCTCCAGTGCCTGTTGACGGAGGCTGAGCTCCTTCTCAACAGTGGTGAGGTTGTTTTGCAACAGCCGCTCCTTTTCCTCAAGCTTCCTTACTACCTGGTTCTGGGCCTCTACTTGTGTTGTTAGAGTGTTGGTCTGGAAAAGAAAAAAAAGTGATCTGATAATCATGTGGGGAGACAAGAAACAAATACTTGAATGAGAGATGCGGAAGCTCCTCAAAATATAGTGCTGCTCAAAGGTAATGTGGAATAAAAACGTTTATTATACTACTGTGTCTAGCAATAAGGTGAACAGCATATGCAACTTATAGAAAAAGATGGCACCTTAACACTAGAATTATGCAAAATACAGCAAGACAGTTTTAATATATTAGTAGACATGTGCAACTAAAAAGACAAATATGTGTTTTGAGTAACGTAAAAAATGTAATCTATCATAATAAAATAGAAACAGTAAATCTATGTCTCACTCAACCCTTCTTGCTTAGATCGTACAAGGCCTCGTAACTACTACTGCAGGCAATTCACACCTCATGCCTCTTTCTACCCCACACACAATGCTCCCACTTCTTCCAGTAGCATAGTCAACCCTTTCACTCCTTCCTAACATAGACTCTCCCCTCATGCCCACCTGTTCCTGAAGCACAATTGACCCTTTCACCTCCTCCTAACACAGACTACCCTCATGCCTACCTGTTCCTGAAGCACATTCCTCTCCTCGTTGGCCAGCTGATGGATCTGGTTGGACTTGATGCGCTCCGACATGAGTTTAAAGTTGGCATCATCCTTTTCCCGGAGTTGCTGGATGAGGCGAATATTCTGCTCCTGCATATCCTCAAATGCCTGACCGGTCACCTCCATCTCGTTAAGCAAAGTCTCCTCCTCCTGAAAGCAGGTTCTCTTGGTGGTGTGAGAGGATAGGAGGTTGGTTTTATACTTTGATTATTTTGGTAATGAGGTCTGTGGGAAGTTTGGTGGTGGTGGTAACATTAATTAAAAGTTAAATAATACTCTAAAGTAGACATGCTCTGGGTGGTGGTGATGGTAGTGAGAGGACATGAAGTTTATTAAAAGCTTTGTAGCCTTGGTAGGGAGCTAAGTGTAGGAGGATGGTGGTTAAAGGCCAGGTGATGCCAGGTGATGTCAAGCGGGGTAAGGCAGGAAAACATTTAGTCAAGGAAGGAATGATGTTTCAGTATGAACAAAATGATATAGACATTTTCAGTACTCTATGTATAGGCTTTTACCTGCTTCTGCACAGCCACCTGCCTCTGTAGCTGGTGCACAGACTCCTCCAGCTGCTTAATCTTGCGAATGGCCTCCTCATCAGCGAGCTTCTTTCTCTCCTCTCGCTTACTTTCCTGCAGCTTCTTGACCTGAGGAGGAAGGAATGGTAATGTTAAAAACAGGAGGTAACAGTTCAATGTGAAAGTTTGTTGATATGACACATGACTGAAGAAAGAAAATAGAACTTAGCACAGGAAACGACAACAGAGTAAGTAGATAGAGAGGAGAAAAAACAGGGGGACCATGAAGACAGCATTCCTCACCTGTGCCTTGAGCTCCTCCACCTCCTGACGCGCCTTCTTCTCGGCCGCCATCAGCTGCACCTTGTCCCTCTGCTCCTTGCCCACGCCCTTGTACATGTCCAGCAGCAGCTTCAATTCTCGGTAGTCATTCACAGCCTTCCTGGTGGATGAGCGAGGAAAGTAGAAAATGAACACAGGAAAGCACTGAACCACATCAGACGATTCATTTCATTTGTCAGGGTTAATATGAAAGAGCTTCCAGTGTTTTAGAATTGATGAAATGAATTGCAATAATGTTCCTATGCACATGACCAAGCAAAACAATATGGCAAGTATCATTTTCTTAAGTTCAGATTACAACTGTGAACATTTACACCAAGGAATGATAAAACTTGATAATGAAGGTAACTCAACATTAAGCAAAACCAGATAACCCAATGAACACTAAAACATATAAACATGTATTCCTTACTTGTGTTCAGACTTCAGGTTTCGAATGATTTCACTCTCCCTGGAGTCCTTGGCAGGTGGGGCAGCTCCACCCTGCTTCCCACTGCCTCCTTCCTTCCCCTCCTTGCCTTCCTTCTTTACCTCCTTCTTTATCTTCTCATCTTTCTTCTCACCTCCTTCTTCATTATCCTGGGTTTGCAAGAAATATGAAACTAATGACCTGAAAACTTACATCACTCTTATCAGTCATTATTCTGGCTCAAACTAAATCTAGAAAAGGACAGAGTACCCCAAATGAAACTTGTTTATCCTCTTGTTAAAATAATTGTTATGTACGCAACCTAAGTTTTTTTTATCACAAGTATATAATCACAATAATTCAAGTGAAAATCAACAGTACATCTCTTAAAATTTTGTTACTCATCAATGTTCAAAATCCAGTCACATATACAACTTATCCTTCTACTTGCCCCCTCAAAAATGTTCTCCCTATTTACCTTGGACTCCTCTTCACCTTCCTCCTTCTTCACATCAGTCCCCTCTGCTGCCTTGTCCTCCCCTCCAGCCCCTCCTCCTCCTGCCGGGGCTGAGGACTGCTGGGTGGATGTAGGAGGGCCAGAAGAATCGCAGGACTCACTACCTTCCTCCTTCACCATCTGAAACAAATAATGAAAAATGTCCGTTATAGATGACACCTAGAACTTTTCAAGACTCGGTTCCTTTCTCCTTCATCATGAAACAAAAACGAATGAGAGACGGGAAGGCTGATAGGTTAAATGTGACATGGATAAATAATCAAACAATGGGGGGCATACACAATATATTTTAGGAAAGTGAGGAAGAGAGAAGGGCAGATGGAAGGGAAAAAGGAGGGGGAAATGATGAAGGACTCTACCACACCATATCCCAGGCTATCCACCAAGCACCATCCAGGATATATGTATGAAGAGCCTGCCCATTTTGCCTACCTGCTCTTTACTGCCGTCGCCTCGATCGCTGCTGACGCTGTCCTGCCGCTCACTGACGCTGGCACTTCGCTGTCTTGCCGCGAGCTTCTGGTGCAGCTCCTCCACTTCTCTCTTCAGCTGAAGGTGGGAGAAAATTAATACACAATGATGCAAGGCTACAAGAGGCCAATAAGCTTACACATGCCAGATTCTGAGAACAAGCTATTTACTAACTGCCCTCCACTTCAATAAATCTGCCTAAGCTCTTTGAAAACTCCAACTGTAATAACTAATATGAATACAAAACTGGCCAATTTGTTCCACGCTTTACCAGTTCTTGAATCTGACATCTTCTGGATTCCTTACTTCCATCAAAACTATCACACCAGTAGAATTTTGCCAAATGAAAAAGATATGAACAAACAGGACTGAAAAAATGAGCCCTCACACAACCCACCTTGCTTCCATCATTAGCTGCCTCCTTGTACTTCCTCTTGTAGCGATGAATCTCCCCCTTGAGCTGGGTGATGTGGTTCTGCAGGGAGGTGATGAGGTGCCGCATCTCTCGGTTGATAGGCCCGGTCTGCTCGTTGGCCGCCAGGTTCTGCTCAAACTCTATCCTCAGCATCTCGTACTCCTTGCGCACCTGGGCTTGCATGTCCTCCAGCTGGATCACCTCTGCTCTGAGTTTCTTCTGAATGGTTAGCTCCTCACTCTGTTAAAGATTGATCGAGATAAAGCAACTGGAAAGGTCATTTGTAGTCTGTACGCAGTTGAATAAAACCTGCTATGAAAGAGAAGCAGGCCAATCTAAAATCATGTATATATATGACAACCCACACATACACCTCCATTTCTTTTATCTGGTGCAAGTGGGTGTTCTTCTAAAATAGTCTGTATGTAGCTGAACGAAACCTAATGTAAAATAAAGACATCAATATCTTAATTCAAATCCTGTACATGACAACACACACACACACCTCCATTTGTTCTATCTGGCGCAGGTGGGCGTTCTTGCTGGTCTGTAGCTGGTGCCGTGTCTCCTCCAGCTGAGTCTTGAGCTGCATGGAATCATTGTACAGCACCGAGAACTGGGACTGTAGGCACTTGTACTCTGTCGTCTCCACAATCACACTCTCTGGCAGCTGGCGCAACTGTAGACGAAAGACATTTAAAATTAACCTTTGTACTTTGAATATATAAAAAGCTCTACTAATATATGTCCTCTAAAGCCTGGTGACCATAAATAATTCTTGCCAAATTTATTGAATCTAGGCATCACAACATCTACATTCCCTATAACCTAACACAACACTAATATACCTCACTCATCACTAACTTTGAGCATATCTTTAATGCACTTATATTTTAACCATAACTGTTTTGATTTGGGGACATCATACCTATAACATCACAACAAAACTTGACTTATATATCATCAGCACCACAAACGCAAGCTGCCTATCCATCCTGATCACCCCTGCAGCATCAAACCCACCCCTTTGTCAAAGCGATCTATCCCTAAGGGTGAAGCGGTGTCACAGCCAACACTCACATCCATCTTGAGCCGTTCCACCTCCTTCAGTGCCTCCTTGTGTTCATTGGTCTTCTTCTCCAACTCGTCCAGGCGCTTCGCACTCAGCTCCTTTAGTTCCTCCAACTCAGAGTTCAGCTCCTCCACCTGAGAAGATGAAGCGAATATGTATCAATGTACCTTCTTCTTTTCCATAATACTTTCCTTGTCCCTCTCCTTTCCTACATGATAAAGCCAAACAACCTATCAAAATAAGGTAAGATGCAATGTTGCCAGATTGTCGTACTCAGCCTTTGATATTTGCAGATTTCCCACCAAGAAACTGTCTCCTCCACACCAATAGCTAGATACATCTATAATTATCATTGAAATGGTTAATTATTGGTGTTATTACGAGTTTGGGTCAAAAACAAAAAAATACCATGCTCGAAGTATGATAATCAGGCAACGCTGGTAAGATGCAGTATTTTTTGTTTCTAATTGTTATGGAGAGGACTAAAAATGGTTGACGCTGATAAGAAGCAACAGTCACCTTTTTAGATGGGATAGCCGGTGTAATCTTGCCAGCCGCCACCATCTCCCCAGGCTTGGCTGGGCCTCCGGGAGCTGCGGTGCCACTCTCGTCCTGGATGGCCTTCAGCTTCTGACACGTGTCTGCCAAGTGGCTCTCCACCTTCTCGCAGCGTGACCGTGTCCGGTTAAGGTCGTACTCCATGTCCTCTATCCGGTTTTGCATCTCCGCCTTTTCTGTGTCCATTGCTTGCAGCTTCTCTTCTAATTCTGCAACCTGAAAATGGGTTCTCAAACTATGGGAATGTTTTATAATTTTCTCGTTTAAAATTAGATTTTGTCCTTCAGTCATAATTCCCTTAACTTTCCCGCCTTGTGTAAATACCTTGAGACACATGAGATGGTGGCGTTCATGGAAGGAGAGATTCTGGGCGTGAAGATTCTTGTTCTCTGCCTGAAGTTCAGAATTCAGCTCTCTCACACCCTCGTCCAGGGGTGGGGGGGCCTCTGTGGAAGGAAATCCATGTCATAAACCTGGTTTCACTTAACTGAAGTATCGTTTATAGTTACAGTTATTAAATCATAAAAAAAATTTACCCAGTTCCTCACCTCCTTCCAGAGCCTCCCCCTTGAGAGCACGCGCCACCTTTTCATTGCGCTGGTGGAGGCGGTCAAAGGCTTGCACAATCTTGGCAACAGCCCGCTTGGACACCTGCACACGGTTCACCAGCTTCTCGTCCAGCTCCTCTCGGTCCCAAGTGGACAGCTGGGTTAGGAAGGAAGTGGTGGCCTCACTCTCATCTGTAGAATAATGGGGAAGGTCAACCTGATCTCTATGAAAGAGGCTAGTCAGGTCAAAGGAAAATAAACAGGGTCAAGGTATATTTGGGGAGCACCACTATCTTTCTCTTCTACCACTTCCTCTCTCTACACTCACTCTTGGTCTCCGACTCATCCGCCGTCTCTGCATCAAAGCGCTGCAGCATGAGGCGGATGTCCTCATTGAACTGGTTCCAGTACCGATTGATAACCGTAAGTACATCGTCACTCTGCGTCTGCCGCTTCTCCAACTGCTCAATGCGACTCCGAAGGTCATCCTCAATTCTCTTCCTCTGCTCTAGACGCTGTTAGGGACATGGAAGGATACGCGGTCAAAAATCAAAACAAATGGTCAATAGTCAAGGTGTGTGTGTAGATCTGAGGGAGATACAATTAGTATTTAAACCCAATAAACACAATTTGAGAACATGAGCCAAATCAGTCTGTCAAAGGCCAATTGGCATACATCTTTTAGCCAATTATTCACTACCCATCATTTCTAACCATGAAATTTATGTAACTGCTTTTCTGCTTGCATTTCAGCTGAAGAAGAGTATTATCCCTAATCTAAGTTAATCTATTTGAAGTCTATATACCAAATAGTTATATCTTATCTGCCTCAAACCTCTGTCCTCCACTTTTACCAACACTCACTGATGAACTGTTCCTCTTTTAAACTCTACCCTTCCCTTTTCCTTTTCCTCATCTATCATTCTAGCATAGCCCGTGCAGCTCCCTTCTCCCCCTTCCATCACCCACCTGGTAGAGCTTGTGGTTCTGGAAGCGAAGTGTTTTCATATCCATTTCATCCAGCGTAGAGATGGAGCCCAACTGAATGGGCTCAAACTGAACCTTGAGATTCTTGGGCGGGGGCGCGGCGCTCGAGCCCGCTTCATCCAGGGCTCTCTTGGACATCTTGGTCTCGTGCTCACACACACTGAGACCTGGAGACACACAATATGAATCAGTCTTGTACTGAAAGTAAAATACCTGATACATATATTGGATAATGTTCTGTAAAAGCTCTTTTGTCTGTATGTATGTAGAGTGAGAGGGAATATGAAGGGAAAGAAGAAACAGTATTATTTTTATTGGTTCTTCTGTGCACAAATGTATGATATATACTTTGAAAGGATAATCATCATCATTCATAAACAACAGGAACCGATCATTTACACTCCTCTCATTTACAGCCACTAGAACACCCCTTTGGCCCTTTTTTTTTGTTTAAGTCATTTCTTCTGACAACTGGTGCAAGAGACATCAGCTTAGGTGTCACATTTTTTTAAACATGATTAGTCTTCTGCCAACTGGAAGAAGGCATGCCAGCTTGGGCATGAGTGGGTGCAGCCAAGGCAGTCTGTTTGATGGTAGCTGTTGTCAGGGTAAAGGTCAGCAACTAACATAATTACTGGCATTATAATTATGGCTGATTCCCTTAACAGGATATCACTTGGTCATCATTTTCCTACTCTACATAAGACAATTTGAGATAGGTTGACCTATTTGATGAGGTTCGGTAACTATCCCTTAAGTTGTGTTAGGCAGTCAGGTTAGGCTAAATAACATGGGTCTGGGTGGCTTACCCCAGGCTAAGAGGGGTCTGGGTGGCTTACCCCAGGCTAAGAGGGGCTTCGGCCTACATAGTCAAGTATCTACTAACATATACAAGGCATATATAGTAAGTAATGAAGCTTTTTCACAATTTCACTGTGCTCTATTGTGCAGTACAGCTAGTTTAAACAGTGAAGCCTCTGCAGACCTTTCTTGAGTTCTGTTTAAGTCCAGGATGTCAAAAAGATAAGATTACCAAGAAGATTATACTGTACACCTGGCATGCCACAGGATCAGCTGATGTGATAAATCTCAAAGTTCAACACTTACACACTCAAGGAAGGTCAAGTTAGACAGTTATTGAGGCTGTATACATGTATGCTACTTAAGACAGTGGTGATTCATCCATTACGGACTACAGAACTTACAGCTGAAGCTACCAGGACCATAAACACCAACAAAGGTGCCAACCCACGAAAAATATATTCATCTGAGGGTTACACACACCAAGAATGCCAACATTTTTAAATAGCATGATGCCTCAAAACATTATTTTTTTTTTAATTATCATGGAGTGTGAGGAAGGTTCAGCCACTACTCAAAGCAATATAAAGATCAAAACAAGAGAGAAAATAGCCATGAAATGTCCCCAAACTGTGCGGCTGCAGGAGGCCGAGTAGCCTAATGCGACAGAACAGAGGGTCAAGGGGAGAAAGTTCTCCCCCCATAGGTAAGAGCCTATCCCAAGGTCCTAAAATGTCAGAAATCCTTAAATCCTTGAAGTTCTGAAACTCATGAATCCCCAAATCCTGGTTTGAAAAGAACAGCAGACCTAAACTGTCATGATGAGAAAAATAAAGAAAACACAGTAGAACACCTGTAGGTAAGACAATAAAACAAGAAGGCAAGGTAAAACACAATAAAATGACTAAAATCCCCAAACCCTAGCCTGAAAAGAACAGCAGGACTAAACCAACCATGGCAAGAGATAATGAAAACAGGAGTGTCTAAAAACCATATAACACATAAAAAATCAAAGTAAAATACAGAATTGTACAGTACAACATCTGAAATCCTAAACCTTGACCTGAAATGAACAGTGGGACTAAACTAACCATGGCGAGAAAGATACTAAAAAAAAAGTCTGAAAACATAAAAATAAATAAAAAATATAAAAAATAAAGTAAAACACAGAAATATGCAGTAAAAAGTCTGAAATCCCAAAACCCTGACCTGAAAATAAGATCGAAAGTAAACTAACCGCCACTAAGACAAATAATGAAAACAGGAAAACATATGAAAACGGTAAAAACACAATAAAAGGAAAATTAACAACACGGCAAATCAAACTAAACCATATAAAAACTAATGGAAGTAAAGTAATCACAGTAAAACCACCTGAGAGCAGAGTAAAAAGACAGCGAAAAGCAAATTAAAGGAAAGTAAAACCGTAAAACATATCAGGCCGTCGAAAATCCCCAAACACCAGATCTGAGAAGAAGAGAGGAAACAAAACCAACCGAGAAAATAAACAAAAACCAGTAAAAGGGCAAAAAATAACCAATAAAATGAGGAAAATACAGCAGATACGAAAAATGTGCAAAATCCCCAAACTCCAGGCCTGAAATGAAGACCAGAAACAAAATCCAACCGAGAAAATAAATAAAAACCAGAAAAAGGGCAAAAATAACCGATAAAACAAGGAAAATAAAGCAAAAAATATGAAAAACACACAAAAGAACAAATCTCAAACGCAAGACATGAGGAGGAGACCGTTAACAAAACCAACCGAGAAATGAAATAAAACCGGAAAAAGGGCAAAAATAACCGATAAAACAGAAAACAAAGCAAAAAATACGAAAAATAAATAAACAGGGAAATCTCAAACGCAAGACATGAAAACGAGACAGTGCACAAAACCAACCGAGAAAACAAATAAAAACCAGAAAAAAACAAAAATTAACCGAAAAAACAAAGAAAATCAAGCAAAAATATGAAAATCCGTGTACAAAGGCGGCCCACCATCACGCCGGGTCCGCTTCATGGCTCTCCTGCTGGATATAAAAGCTAAACCAACCCGCCAGTGGACCAGTTCGAATCCCCTTTGGTCTGAGTATATAATTATCTGCTTACCGCGGTGCAGGGAAGGGAGTGTGCGGCGGAAATTAAGACATTGTTGAGGACGCCGCCGCCATGCCCGCCCCGCGCCCTCGAGGTTCCAATAATGAATGGCGGGACGTAAACAAACCCATAAATATCTTCAATTCTCCTCTTCTACCTTATCAACACTTCTGATATGTAACTGAGAGCCGTGGTAATTTAGTATGTACCATTTAGAGTTGATTTATTTGCCTAGTGGTCAAGTTTGATGACTCCCAAACGTTAAAATCCCTTAGTACCGGTAATGGCAGGTGATGGATAGTGTTTGGAAATGCTGTCTTTTACCGGTTTCATGCCACAAATATATATAATAAGGCACTAGAAAAATCAAATCAATCAACTAAAGTAATGTAACACCCTCACAAGCATGTAGAACTCAACTGCATTTACCACTTCTATGAAAATGTTGAAACACCATAACAGGAAAAGACCAGTGATAATTTAGGGTTCATCTACGTCTATACTTTCCATTTTAATCTTTGACAGTGCCGGAGGTATATGTCACTTGGCAGCCCGGGCGCCTGTCAATAGTGGTTACCATGGTGATGGCGTCCCCGGCTCAGGGCCACGGATGCCTCACTCACGAGCTCTTCCCAAATTCATTCTATAACCGCGTATTAAGACTGCTATGGAAGAAGCAAGGAACGAAATCGAGTTTAATTCATGAACGTGTGAGAAAAGACACCATAGTTACTACATAAGTGAGAAAAAGGGCCCCACCTTTACACCTTACGGCCACAATACCTCGAAGTCTGATGTTACTGAAAAGATCATGATAGAATAAGCGATTTGAGAAAGCTGCGTGCCGTCCTAATCCTCCTCAACTAACAGGATAATAAAGTCTGCAGTATCTCGTGTCAGAAGTGTCCAACGTCGGTGCAGTCCTCAAGATTTCAATAATTCGCCACAGAAGAGATCGAGGCCATCTTCTAACGCCCCTCCCTCGTGATTCAGCGGCTACAGAAAGTCAATACTTCCCTAAACGACACTTTCCTTCAGGTTGAGTGCCCGCAGAGTCACTTAATCCTCCTCCTCCTCTTCCTCAGTGCTCAATTCCACCCAATAGGCCTTCCTCGTCTCCGTCCTTCGCCTCCACTTCGATGTTTATCCCCAGTGAACTTCTTCCACCTTTTCTAGCTTCCCCTCCACTTTCCCTTAAACAGCTACAAAATCACATGAAGCACAACTAGAAGGGGTGAAAAATGATCCTCACTAAATATTTTTCCTCGAACGGTCTCTGAACAAAATATTTTCAGGCCTCAAAACTATAAATCACCGCGGAATCACAACAAACAGAAGACAGAAGGGCTATAAAGTAAAGAAATCCTCTTATATTATCGTCTTCAGCCAGTTAATTAGTTGCTTCCGTGATCCAACAACCCCCTGCAGGCCTCAACATGGCTCTGCTAGCTCGGGAACGGAGAATATCCCGCTCAGCTTTCACCAGGGACTATTACCGGCCCAGCCCCGCCCTTGTCACCTCCTCCGCCGCCGCCTCCTCCATCACCGGGAAGCATGAGCGGCCCCCAGCCCCTGCAGTACCCCCAAGACGCCCAGGAGAGGTAGGGTATTTACCAGCCACGAAGGGATGTTGGTATTGCTTTCAGATTGGTGTCAGTGTTATTTTTAGCATATTTGGCTCTTGAGGAAAAAAATACTGACGTTTACTTAATGTTTTTTCCTCTCCCCACGTTATGTACATAACAGCCCAGGTAACAATGACTCCTACGCCGCCTCAGCTCTCTGACACACTCTCTCATCCATTTCAGGTTAGTGGGGAAGCATGGGTGCCGCCGCCGCCCATCAACCCAAGTGTGTGGCGCGCCTCACACGCTGCACGCCTTCACCACGCCCACGCCTGCTCGTCCACGGCCCAGCGCACCAGGGAGGAGAACAAGTGAGAAGGTGGTCAGGGAAATGTTATGCACTCGAGGCAATGAAGGTTTGATGATGGGTAGTATTGCCAAGCGAGATACACTTTACAACAGAATGGCAACCTGGGCATTGTAAAAGTCAGGGCCGACATGGAAGTAGGTGGAGATATTAAATATAAACTTTTACCGAAGCAGGATGGAGTATACCAACATCAGATAGGTGGATGAATCAAGAGGACGTTGATAAAGGTCTTGATCATGCAGGGGGCAAATTGTGACTGCTGATGATGATGAAGGTTGTCTTTAAGCATAATACCTCTAATGCTTCAGGCGTGTGTGCGAGGAGACGGAGCGATTGACAGCAAGCCATCGCAGCGAGGTTGAGCGTCGCCTCGAAGACAGGATCGGTGATGTCACGTTCTGGAGGGAAGAAATGTCCTCCCGCCACGCCGAGCTGGACCAAGACACCGCCAAGCTGAAGGTGCTGCGGGAGAGGCTGCGGAAGGCTCACCACCTGTACCTGGAGCCCCTTGAAGTGGCCCTCAAGTGCATCGATATAAGGCAAGTTGAACGCTTCGATACTTTACTTACATCAATAAAACTCACTGACCTTACTTCCTCCTCGTCCATACCAGGAGTTCTTTTAGAACATTTGCGCTGCTCCCGAATCTTCATAAGTTATCATTTGCCTCTTCAAAACGAGGGCACCATACACAGGGACGCTACCCGAGGCAAAATTATAGATTGTCTTATCTGTGGAAAGACCTTGAGGCAGCAAAGGATAAAATTTATACATTTTTCATTTAATGGATAATAGAAATGGGCTTATCTGTAAGGGATAAGGTGAACAGGGGACAAAAAAAAACTAACTCGTCTTCTGGTGGTGGTGGAGGTAGGCGTGAGCGCATTGGGGTAGAGGAGGTGGAGGACGAGGTGGCCACGGCGCTGCGGCAGGAGGTGGAGGAGCTGGGCAGGTGTCGCGCCGCCCTCGCTGATGGCCTGACGGACACCGAGCATCAGGTGAGAAGGAGCAAAAGGAGGAGGGAAAGAAAGAGGAGAAGGAATGAAGAAAACAGGTAAAAGCGTGAAATGAAGAACAATTAGGTGTGAGCAGAAGTTGCAGACGTATTATTAGTATTAGTATTAGTAGTGGTAGTAGTAGCAATCCCTATATTTAAACACCCATACAACCTACCCCATCACAGCTTCAAGTTAAGGGCAGTTTCCAATATGCCTCATCACAACTTCCTCCCATATACAGCTTCGCCGCGTCCTCGCCTGCCGCCACCACCTCCAACAAGACCTGATGGACAAGGACGCCGCCCTCAAGGTAGAGAAGAGCACGGCGAGACTCACACCCACGGCCCCGCCCACCACCATCATCCCGGCTCAGAAGATCGATCCCAGGTGAGGGTGGCGGCGAGCTGTGTAAGGATATTTTGGGTTATGTAGGTCTTGTCTTACGCTTGGATCCTACTCCTGCTTGCACTTCTTTGTATTTTTCTTACTCTCCATCAGTCCCGTGTCGGTGGAAGGCTGGAAAGGGACGGGCGAGAAGTTGCTGTCGAGGGCTGACCAAGAACACCAGCTGGCAGAACAGGTAAGAAGGCATGACACAGTTGAGGGAAGGAACAAATCAATCCACTTTTATTTTGGATGCATGCACAGTGAACTTGGTATAGCCACTTCACGAGCCACTAGACACCCAGGTTACGTTCTGCAGGTCTTCTTTCCTTTTCACTGTCTTGCGGCTCTTGCCACCCTCAACAAATCCATTTTCTTCGACTCCTATTCTTTACAAACTTTACCATATCCTTTCTTCTTTCTTCGTTGTGCCATGTTCTTCTTCCTTCTCTTTCTCCTTCTTTTAATCATCCTCAATATGTATTAATCTCTACTCCTTTACCTCTTCAATTTTTTCCTCCTCCTCCTTCTTTTCCTTATTTTCTCTCTTCTCCGCTCTCTCCTGCCTCCACTTGCACCTCGTTTATCTCTCTTCTTTAATCCTTCAATCACATTATCGCCTTCATATTCCTTTCTTTCTTATCAGCCGTCTCTTTTATTCTACCGCTATAGCTTGTTCTCACCCGTAATTCTCACCGACTACATCTTCCCTTTACCTATCCTTGCTCTCCATTCTCCTCTTATGCTTACTCTTACTACTCTTGTTTTGTTCTTCAGGTTCTGGACGCTGCTGAAGACCTGCTGGTGGCCACGTCGCGTCACCTACGGCAGCGCCTGGAACACACGGACCACTGCCTCAGGGAACGCATCGCGGACACTCGACGAGCCAAGACCCTGCTGGAGGAGGAGCACGCGAAGGTGAGGCTGGAAGGGAAGAAAAGAAGAAATCTGAGAGGAAAAGGATGAAAAGAAAGAAGAATCATGCAAATACAAACAAATACAAAAAATGAAAGAAAAAAATAATGTACAGAACAAAGACGATCAAAGAACCGAATAATCCCTCCTTCCCTCTTAACAAAACACAGGTGGTTGAGGAGGAGAGGCAGTTGGAGCAGAGTCTGACGGAGGTGGAGGACCAACTGGAGGCCAAGAGGGGTCCACTCGCACTCGTCCAGACGCGCCTGTTCACCCGCGCCCGAAGACCCAACATGGAAAGGACCCGGTGAGAAAGAGATAGAGACATAGGTAGATAGAGATAGATAGATAGAGAGCAGTTTATAAAGATTACTCATTTATATCTTATCTAAACATGAATGGTTTCTCAACACCGAACTCTAATTAAAAAGGAAAATAACTACTATCTCTCTATTTCAGGGACGAGGTGGAGGACGCATTATTACGTGAGGTTGAGGAGCTGGAGCTAACTATCTCCCGCCTCTCCTCCGCCGCTGACATCTCCCGCACGGAGCTGCAGAATCTGAGGTCTGCTAAAGTCAGCCTGGAGCATGACATCAACCTGAAGGCAAAGACGCTTCTGCTAGACGAAGTGAAGATCGTTGGTCTTCGAAGTGCTGTTACCATTGATACACATTGATGGAGATGCTACAAGGAGGAAGCTCACGAAGAAATGGACATGCTAACGGACCCTTTACACCGAATCTGAAACCTTGGACATACAGTTGCAAAAAAAAATCACCGTCCAAAAGAGAGACCGCAGGAGTGGTTTGGTCGACTGGCAGCGGCAACAGCAGACTCGCTCCAGATAGTCACCATAGCAACGTAGTGGTAGTGATGACTAAGTAATGTGATACGTAACCAGACAACGCCCAGGAACTCTCAAGCATTGCACAACCACCACGAAACCGATTAATTTGGCTTATAATCGAGAGGTCCCAGGCTCGATTACCAGGTAGGATGAAGGTGGATGGGCAGTCTCCTTTTATCCGTGTCCCTGTTCCACCCAGCAGTGAATGGGTACCGGGTGTCAGTCGGGGGTTGTGCTCCTTCTTCGGGGTGTATGGTGTGAGGTTCCAGCCGTACCCAAAGATCCGTCACTATGAAGCCACAAGTTCTTTCATTGGGAAGGGGCGGTTAGTTATCACGAGTATAGCAAGTAATTAGACCATGGTGAATGAAACATTAAAAAGAAAGCATAGTATGGATCCATTGTGGAGCATTTCTCTCTTCTTACATCACTCCCTCTCTATCTCTCTTTCTATCGATTGAACGCGTATATATCAGAAAAAAAGGCATCTGTAGTTTTGCGAAAGAAATGTAAGAAACCTCCATGTTACAACGCAATAGTTTACGACATTGAGACAGAAAACAACTCAGGACCTACAAGATAATGCCGAGTTATCAGAAAACATCCGCGTGGGGTGAGAAAAAGTAATGTGATATGGTTTTCTTGTACTAGTGGGGCTAGAAAAAGAGGAATCCATGTTAAAAGAAGAAAACAGAAGCCGTTTTCTTGACTTCCCCGCGACTTGATGCAAGGAATGATTTTGGATGCTCTGATATATCTTACTTTTTCTTTTTCTACTTCCCACTCCTTACTCACCTCCTTCAGTATCACCTACTACCAATACTAACACAATATTCCTCCTCATTTAGAACATCACCGTTAGTCAGCCGACACATGGCAACTTCTGTAAAACTCTCACCTCCCATGAAATTGCCTAACCATACCTTAAGATAACAATCGTAACGGCACTCACCACATGACCGCTAAGCCTGTTCCAAATATACACCAATCTATTAGTAATACATTCGGCTAACACTACTCTCTCTCTCTCTCTCTCTCTCTCTCTCTCTCTCTCTCTCTCTCTCTCTTCGTAACGGCTGTTGATTAAGTGTTTAATCATTGTTTATCTTATCTGGATTTCGTCGGCGTAAGTTACTTTTGAAGTGTGGCGGGCCAAAGGCAGCGGCAGTAACAGCTCAACGACAGACCGACCTATACACAAGTCTTGTTCGCTACGCTGCCTTCCTTCTGGCAATTCTCTTTACGCCTGCTTTTCATCCCATTGGCAAGAATTATTCAGGTAATATTTATTTGTTTTCGTGTTTTAAACTGAAATTGAGTTTTATCGTTCCCTCCGTGGTTGTTCTATGAACAACCCAGTGAAGTTCTTCAACGACGATCCTGGATTGAAGGAAATTCATTGAAGACAAGCATACGTAGAGTATACAACATGCAGGGTGTTTAGGACATCTCCATTCAGAGCCTGGAGTGCTCAAACGCTAACGAACAGTGATGTATTGAATTTTCTTGAAGGTTCTCAAATGCTTATTTTCGGATGAACTTTAGACAGGGAGACAGCATCTTTCTGCACTGACCAATGAATATTGATAAAGGAGTACTGTACATATTTTAACTAGGATATGTAGGATATTATTCATGAAAAGTGGTATATTTTCACTTGTATTTTTAGTGAATAATACCAGGCTAAAGTATCTATGGCACTGAGTTTAGTATTACCTCAGGAAACTTCATTATAAAATAAAGCAAAATGTTTGACCTAAGAAATAAGCGATATCATTCATGTCTTCAGCGCATCAGACACATATGAAGCATCTACAAAACACTCTGTAATGAGTAGCATGTAAGGAGTTCCAATTTGAAATAATAGTTGAGGCAAACACCACTGAAAGCTTTATAAGGGAGTTAGATGTATATATGGAGGGAAAAGGAATTTGGTGTAAAACCCATTTTCAGAAGTTGCCACGTGTAGGCCGTATGGCATCTTGTAGTGTCTATAGCCTTGTCTACCCTTTTGTAACCTTGTGTAAAGTTCCAATAAGAAATGATAAAATATACTTAACCAAAGAAATTGTTTTTCTTTTCAGTGTATCAGACAAGGAGGGAATACTTGCACTATTGAATGTTTATCCGAATGCTGCTATAACACAATGGCTTTGCTTGTAGGCGGAGAGCAATAATATCCTTGAAGTGACGTTACGGACTCAATTTATCGGAACAAGGAAGTTAAAATACACGAAACAAACTGTCAAATAGATCTACAGACTAATACAGAGAAGGAAGTGTGGTGGTAAGCTGATTACGTGTTTTTGCTGATTGGTGGCAGACGGCGCCACCTGCAGCGGACACGTGCGTGGTGCCTCACTAACCACACGTGACTCCTTCGCTAGGTGAATGCGACGGCTATTTAGAGTGTCGGATGTAGACGGTTATAATCTCATATGAAGCTCTGGTAATGCCTCTCCGTTACTGGAGTTGTATTATATGATTTCATAAAGAAAATACTACTCACGCGCGGTATGATAAGGTTTTCATGGTGCAGATAAACACATACTATCCTTGTACTTGGCTAGGGCTGAGTCCCGGTGTGCCATGACAAAGCACGGTGAGGGTATACAGAGTTGATGGACACCCTGGAGGGCAGACGCACACTTACTAGGGATGTACGATTTGGTCCGAGGAGCAGTAAACTTCGTAAGTCACTTGGATCATCAGTCTGGGAAATAAAACTCATCATCACAGCTAAAGAAGAAAAAAAATGCGCAACACTGGGGGCGTGGAATATATTTATGTGTATTAATTAGCTCCCTCATAATTTATATCGACACATGTCTTGTAATTTGTAGACCTTGACCCTTCTGTTTTATCTCGAGCATGAATGAAGTACTGTAGCTCTTTGAAAATAAGAAGAAACTTTAATATTGTTTGGATTTCACATAGAATGGTTGATATTATCTTAAAGTCATCTGTCCTCAGACGAATACGAACACTTTTCATTTCTGGTAACAGCATCCAGCGATAAGACTGCCTGGCACTCCTGTACCATCTGTTGCCCGCCTAGCTGTCGCCTGAGCAAAGTAATAATTCAGTTCTCGGTTTACTCGGTTTTGTAGAGTAATCAAAACCGAATTATTCGGTTTGCAGAAAGCACTCGTTCCCCCATCCCTAACCCTTACTGATGTTTCACTGTAGCTAGTTGCAGGTCGAGAGTAACCCTTATTGATGTCTGGTAATATTGTTGTTATCAGTGCTGCCAGTGTGAGAGATAGATCCCGTGACCTGTGACATGCTGCCCTCACGCTCGAGTGGTTTGGTGGTGGTGCTGCTGCTGGCAACTCTGTTCAGCACAGGTGAGTATGTGTTTGTTTGCTACTATGGCTGACTGATTGACCGATTGGGAGGTTATATGACTGGCTAACTGACTGATTACACGACTGAATGACTTGGATTATTGATAAGATATCTGACTGTTTTACTTGATTTACTGACTAACTACGTGTGTGCCTGACTGCCCTGATATAACTATTCGAGTGACTAGCTGTTAGACCGACTGACTGAGCATTGGCTGACCGCCTTACTGGCTGTTATATTAGTTTGTCGTCTGAATATCTGATTGACTGCAATGGTACGTCACAATCATTTGTTCTTTTTGCTTTTATTTACAAAACAAATTATACCTGAATTGCTTAATAACTTTTAAAAAAACATTCTTCTCTATATAACTCCTCTGTAATATTCACGAAATGCTTGTATTTTATTTTAAATTACAAGTTTACTTTTCTCTCTCAAAATGTATGTAACTTTATGTCCAAATGCAACCTTGTTAATTTTTTTTGTCAGTTACTACATATAGTAAGAATAATTCTCGCCCACCTGTCTGATAATGATTAATCTTAATATCTTTCTCTGTCTGTCATAAATGTACGTTTCATCAATATCCCTATCTCCCCAACGTGTCCAAAAACTGACAATGCGATTATTTTCTTTCATCGCCCCAAGGTGCCGCACTCCGCTGCTACATCGGGACGGAGACTAACGCCGCCATCGATTGCATAGGATCATGCCTCAAGACCTCCATGATAGACGGTATGTTGCCCTAACCCAGTTTTGCTGCACTGCTAAACAATGTAATCCAATAAGACGAAGGAACGTTAGTTTATACACATAACTTGCCGCTATTTCATCACCTCAGTGGCGAAGGAGGCAGGTTAAGGCCAACAAAGTATATACAATGAAGATGAAATAAATAGTATTGGCATGATTTCACTTCTCTTTGACGCAGACGAGGACTGGGTGATGCGTTCGTGCTGGCCATCGAGGAAGGACGACCGCTGCGATGTGACCAGCATGGTTGTGCAGACGGAGTCGTGCTACTGCAATACTGACTACTGCAACGCCTCCTCTCCCTCCTCTCTCCCGTCACTACTCCTCCTCGCACCCATCATCCTTTCCTTCCTCCTTCGCCATGTCTACTAGCTACAATGTTATGCCTTCTTCCGTCTTCTTTCCCTTTACTGTTGCAACTTTTTCTCTCTCCCTCATAACTTCCCCTCCCGTCCTAAATCCTGGTACCAATCCTCTTCTCTTTCCTCCTCTTTCACGTCTGTTGGCTATAATGTAATGCCTTCTTCTGTCTTCTCCCTTTGCTATTACTACTGCTAAAGCTCGTTCCCTTCAATCATGTCTACTGTCTACTTCCTACTACTACTATTACCACTACTACTTCCTTTTACCACCTCCCTTCCTTCCCCTCCTCTCTTTCCTACCCTCTAGTTACATCACTACTCCTTATGCTTCCTTCAACTGTTCGTCCATCTATTTGGTAACCCTCTTGTACGTCTGTCTCGCTTCTTATCTCGTTCTTATCTCTGCATCCGTTTATTTTATTTTCCTGAAGTTCTGATACGTTTCTCACACAACAATATATTCAAGAGTTTGTAGTGTTTAAGGAGGAGTAATTTTCCTTTTTGTGCATTAGACATTTTTTTATACTACCAATTATACTGCATGAAAAATAAAAGTAAAAAGAAAAAAAAAGGTGATGGTGGTAATTATTTCCTTGTGAAGTAATCTGGAGAGGAAGGAATGAAAGAATGGGCGAAAATACAACATGGATAATAAAGAAAAAGAAGATTAAAATGCAAGATAAGACAGATTTAAGGGGTGGAGTTTGAAGGGACGGAAAACTATGAACACAAAACAATAGTCCGTCCACCAAAAGAGGGAGGAGAAAACACGTAAGACACAACTTTCTATTAAGGATGGACTGTTAAAAATAAAATAAAAAAGGGGCAAATTTAGGGGGCAAAATTTAAAGGAAAGGAAACTGTGAGGATAAAACAAGTCTCTCCATCAAAAGAGAAGAAAACGAGTTAGGCTCAATTTAATACCCAGGATGGACTCTTGCAATACTCTTCCTCCCTCTTCCAAGCTTAGGCCGTGCCGTTAGCTATACCGTTCGCCACCGCCACCAGCCTAGATAAACACGCCTATTACAATGTTCCTCACACACCTGCATCCCCCTGGCCGTCTCCTACCCGTAGCTTTCCTTTCCTTCCATCTGCTTGCACTTCACGGTGAATACAAGAGTGCGTTGCTGTAGAGTGAAGAATCAAATACCTAAGGAGTTTTTAATAATTTATTGTCGATAGAAAAATAATGGCAGCGTCTGGCATTTGGTAACGTGCACACACACACACACACACACACACACACACACACACACACACACACACTATTTCTCTCTAGCTGCACCGGAGTAAACACCATCACATCAACTCTCCCTGCCAGGCCCAGTGACGTTGGCGCCTCTGCATCACCACTATGGCACAATGAAGGGAAGCAGCGCCCTCTTAGACTCAACATGTGGTCCGTTCGGTAACAAAACAATAACAGCAATAACGATAAAGACAATCATACCTGTCAGTCAATGGTTAACTCATGGTGCCTTAAATCATTTTCCACTCTTTTAGAAATGATACCTTTTTGATCACACACACACACACACACACACACACACACACACACACACACACACATCAATGAATAGTTGACTGACAGACCAAGTTCGACTGTCCCGATGCTGCTGCTGCCACTTGGCCGAGCAATATTACTCAAAGGGGTGAAGTATTACGCATCTAGTGAGCATATTCAGGCATAGGAGGATCACCCACAGGGCCACAACAGGTTTCGGGTGAATTTTCCACATTTTGTAGTGCTTTGACTGTCATGCAAAACCATCATTGCTAACTGGTTTTCAGTGATATCTTTCTCTTATCATTAACACCATACAGATAGGAAACACCATGGTAATCACAAAATCCAGATATATTGAACCGAATATGTTTTGTTCTTCTTTGCGTTGATTGTTTTTCATGGTCCATCATATATAGGCATTATATAGTTACCTTCTTTTCTAACGTTTCTTTAAGAGTTTAGCATTTCCACCACGATCAGCACAACGCCGCATGAGACAGGCAAATGAGGAGGGGAGGCAGACAGTGCTGGAAACTCTATGTTAAGTCTCCAGCAACGACTCAGTCACCAGGCTCAGGTTCTGAGCCTGCAACCCGAAGTTCTCTTTTCCTGCTTCTCAACGTCTCATCTAAGTTCCGATCCTTCCTCGGCGGGGAGTGGCGCTAGGACATATGCAGTAAGGATGCCGGACACTCGCCTCGAGTGCCGGCAACGCACAATCAAGGCTCTCCTTCGACTCTTGCACCTTGATATTTCTTTTTCATTGTTTTCATTGTTTTTCATTCCTTCATGATTCAGACGGCAAGTTCTGTACTACTCCGTCAAACTGGCTTCGAAGACGAGGGTCCATCCTCTGTTGCTGACTTTATTTACGTTCTCGAAGTTCTCGAAGAGCTAAGGAAGTTTTTCAGCGATTCTAGCACCACTGAATTAATCTTGTTCATTATTCTTCCTCCCTCATATATGGTTCAGACAATACTCAATGACTGCATCAGGTTGCTGTTCAAGACAAGGCTCCTCTGCTGGCTCCGTCAAGGTCTTCCAGGCTTTCCAAGAGTTGCTGGTATTCCCATGGGTTCATGGTGGCACCTCCTATACTCCTGCCACTTCGCTCCATTGTGCTCTTCTCTTTCGGTCCCCTGACGCTGCCACGATTCCTAGAACTGCTGGGGTAGAGTTGAGAGTCCTCGGGGTATATGGACTGGGAGGAGGACGTGGAGGAGGGAATGGACGAGTCCGACTGAGTAGAGCAGGGGTAGCCGGAGGTCTGGTGAGGCAGTCTCGGCATGCTCTGTTCGGAAGGATCAGAAATTTAGTTTCTTTGAATAGTAATGATGTTAAATTAGTAAATACTTATTTGAATTACTCAATTTATGTTTACAGATCTATCTATCTATCTATCTATCTATCTATCGGCTGATCTGTCTACACCCCATCCCTCCCACACACCAACAGCCCAAGATGGAGATATACTTTGCTACTTAAAACAAAACTATGTAACTGTAATCATAATTAAGGAAAGCTACAAGCACACAGGAGAAGCGGCCTTGTGTTCATCCGTCATCATAGCTTGAGAAAACCGCAAGAACGCAAGAGCAATTACTTTGTAGCCGGAAGTATAAGAGAAACTCTTTTGATGGGACAAAGAGGAAGACTTACCGGGGATGAGGTGGACGAGGAGTCACAAACGAGGTCGGAGCCGCTAGCGTGTAGGTGGGTGTGAGGGCGGCGGGCGGGTGGGCGGCGGGCTGCTATGTAAGCCTCTGCCAGCTGCCGATACGCCCCGGAGTCCATTACAACCCGTGTTCCCCGCAGCGTCTGTGGAAGAAGTAAAACATTATATCCACTGCATTCACTAATTCGTACATAATAATTCTGGGAGTTTGCTTTATACATGTTACGTACATTAACTGAATCATGATTCTGAACAGTAAGGTTAGTCACACTAGCAGTCCATAATGATACTAGTTGATATAGTAATAGTCTATAATTCATTTATAAAGAGCCACGTGAATTAGGGTGCACGTGTTTACTTTCTAGCAGAGATCAGATCAAAGGACTTAACAGACCCGCAGAGCAGCCTTTCAACAGGTACATCACGTAGTCCCTCGCACGCCTTTTTCATGTTAATCAGTTTTTTTTCTCTCTCCCTGGTGGTCAACCCTTGCGACGGAACGAACGAACGTTTCAGGAACACAAAGAGACAGCCCCGAAAGATATGTGACGAGGAAAACAAACACAATGAACAAAGCAATGCGCATTATTTACATTACATTCAGATTTCAGAAGGTTGTTACGGGACTACTTCCACTACAGCGCCACATTATACATCGATGTAACAAGTAATACCTTTGATTTAAACGTCGAAGTAATTTTTAGAAGACAACCATTTTATTAGTCCAACCAAACACGATACCCGAAGCAGCGAGAATTTAAACAGGTTTAATGGCCCGCGAGGAGGGCAGTGAAAGTGGATAACACTTGGAGGACTCGGCCTTTCGCGCGCTCAGCCTAATAGAGATCAACCTAGTTAAGTCAGGTCGGAGGATTGCTTCTGGATGACTATGACGGACTTGACAGATTCGTGGACACATTGGTGAGGCCAGATTGAGACACGATGCTGCAAAAAAGGAAAACAGGAGTGGCTCACGAGGTGCCCCTGTTGTGTGCCACGTGGCTTTGAACACTATACAGGGAAACGAGAAACTAAAGATCGAGATACCACCCTTCGCGTAAATTATCGTTTACTAAGAACGTTATTATTGCATGGAATTTCACAAGTGCACTGAATAAAAAATATACACATATGAGAAATAAAGAACAATGAGGAGCACTTCAAAATGCGGAACAACGTCCTCTGAGGCCTCAGGGAACACTGGTCGACAAGGAACACTTGGAAAACATTAAGGAACGCGGGCGAGGTAGACTGGGAAGCGGCCCGACCTTGTCCACACACACACGGGGAGTTCCCTGACACACACACACACACACACACACACACACACACACACACACACACACACACACACACACACACACACACACACACACACACACTCACACTCTACATGTACACATAAAAAGTTTTACTGAAAGAACTCGGATGGTTTAATAATGCACAACAAACGATAAAAAAATTGCTAACAATGCTAAGTGAGCGAAACATTATTGTTAGTGCCAATAACAAGGCTACAAAGAAACTAACAATATCCTGTCAGCTCCTTTGACGTGACTATGCCAAGAATTACCTAGCCGGCAAGGAGTCAAGGTGAGAATTCTCTCTCTCTCTCTCTCTCTCTCTCTCTCTCTCTCTCTCTCTCTCTCTCTCTCTCTCTCTCTCTCTCTTTGATCCCTTCATTACGCAACAAACCGTAGCGTACGAGGAAAAACTGGTCACTATGCTAAACGAATACTAAGAAATTTTTGGATGATTAACTGAACCTTAGGAAATTTCAGGCAAGGGAGCGCTCATCATAAAACTGGGATTATCCAAATTGTAAATAACAGTGATGTCCTCTGGAGCGTGGAGTAAGTTTTTAGTCACGGTTATAAAGTGAGCTAAAACTTTAATCAGTAATATCAAATCGATATCAAATGCATTACTTAAAACACCTTAATTATTCCTTAACGCTAACCTTCCACATATTTCCGTGAGTAGTTTGCACGTTCGCGTTATACAATATTCCCTTGCAAGGAAACAAATAGGCGTGGTATCATTGTGGATACTAGAGACAAAGTGACTCGTAATCCCAGCGAGAGAGAAAGTATCTTTGCGCATGATATCGACGAAATTAGTTATCTCATTATACGATTTCTGATTCCTTGTCATTCCCTAAGCAAGAGTTCGTGCGCACTCGTATGAAAATATATTCCCCGTTATAAGAAGTAAGACAGACGTATCCAGTGACCTCATGATATGCTACTGTGGTGTAATCGGCAAAGAAACAATGAAGCTAAACACGTGACCAAGGGCTGTGTGGTACCCCGAGTGGCGGGTCCCGGAAGACGACCCACCACCGAGGCTGCCGCAATGGTCCGCCAAAAGAGAATGTCACCCACGCCCGCCGCCGCACCTCTCGCTCGCCTTCCCCTTCCTGTATACACGCACCGCGAAAACATATCGCAAAAGAACGGAGCGACAAAGGACTTATTTTGGTCCAGGAGTGAGAGAGAGACGAGTCCTGTTATATTGAAAGGCAGGTCACGCAACTAAGCTAAACGTCAGTCCGTCCTTATTATTTCACTGTACATCGATGGCACTTTGTAATGGAACGAAGCAACAAAGGAAAGTCTGGTCAAAGGAGAGGTAGGGAGAGACGCGATGCTGTATTCAATGAGTAACTTGGTATGATACAAAATACAAGGAAATCTGTCATCACTGTGAGCGAGTCATTTTCCCTTCCCCATCCCCGAGGCATCGTGTGGCAACAATCCTCGTGCATGCAACAGGCCCGCCGCTGCTTTAGGGAGTCATCTCACCTTACTTCCTTAACCTTTGACGCAACATTGAAACCCCGGAAATAAACTTATAATTCTTGTTCTAAGTACTGATATAGAGCAGACCGCATGAACTTGAACCTTAGATAGAAAATTATTTAGCAAAGTAGGAACACCAGATTGTTATATGGCAAAGATGTATCAGCAGATGCTATGGTACTAAAGAAAAAATAAAGAAAAGATCACAAGAGTAGTTAGTGAAGCAGTGTGTATTTGTGGGACTTAGCAGGAAGGAAGACACATGAGGTATAGTGTACTCTAAACGGTACACACACACACACACACACACACACACACACACACACACAGGGGCGGGCGTGCTCTAAAAAAAAATCGCCCAAGGTCTCCGGCTGAACCTCGCCCGGGCGCGGGAATTTACCTCGGTGGGCTTCGTCAACCTCGCGTCCGACCCGGGGCGGCACCCAACACGGCCCGTGGCGGTACGTCGTAATCAGGGTAACTTTCTTTTCTTCTGCTTCTTCGTTACGCTTGTCAAAATGATAATGAGTGCAGCATTTATCACTAGTATCTCTCTCTCTCTCTCTCTCTTTGTCTATGTATATATCTATCCATCTTAAGAGAAAGTAGAGTTATCGCAGTAATCAGTCTTATTTGAGGCGAAAGAAGAGAAAGGAGGAGCGCAGGAGGACGTAAGCCGAAACGAACGTCGGGAATACTGTTGGTCAGCCATGGAAAGGGAAGGTGAGGTGTGGGTGATGGGAAGCAGGAAGGGAGTGGAAGGGAATGAAGAACGGGAAGGGAGGCCACCGAAAGGGAAGGTGAGATGTGGAATGGGAAGGGAGTGGAAGGGAATGAAGAACGGGAAGGGAGGCCACCGAAAGGGAAGGTGAGATGCGGAATGGGAAGGAGGAAGGGAGTCGAAGTAAGTGAGAAAAACGTGGAGGGAAGAGGGAGGAGAAAAACAAGAGGGTGGAGGGTGAAGGGAGGAAGGAAAGGTCCCAAGGAGAGCGGTCAATAAATGCGTACTCTGACATTTGAGAGATACAAGGTTTCTTCTGGTAGTAAGGCAGCGCAGGGCAACACACACACACACACACACACACACACACACACACACACACACACACACACACACACACACACACACACTGCACTCTATATAAGTCTTTTTCATCTGCTCTCTGCTAGTTTTTATCATCTCTACGATTTTCTCGCCTCGTGACGCCACTTCACGCGCCCAATTTACAACACTATGTCTGTCCTTACCTGCACACTGTCCTCCAGACGCTTGATGTATCCCTCGTCCCTCACTACTTGCTCCTCAGCCTCCCGTCTCTTTCTCTTCTCCTGCTCTAGACAGACACTCAGCTCGTCGTTATGTATCTGCAGAGCCATAATGCGGTCTTGTAGTTCTGTCAGCATCTCCTCCGTCTGTCCATAGTCACCGTCCATGCCCACAGAGCTCACGCCGCTCCCGAAGTGGTCGAAGTTGTTGGGAGACAGGAGCGTCGCGCCAGACCGGGAAACGGATTTCTTTTTCAACTTCCCGTTCTCCTTGATGTATCTTCTGTTTTCTTCCATGAGTTTGTTGATGTGGGATGACTGCTCTGCCATCTGTTGTGGACAAGAGGAATGGAGTTTGTGAAATATGAAACTGCCTGGATCATGTAAAAATGTACTCAGTAGAATGAATGTCAAGATTTTCAATGCAACGGCAACACCTCTAACTGTAGA